>NC_057812.1:102984709-103198365 GCF_018294505.1 Triticum aestivum
GGCGGGGTCGGGGGCGGCGGGGTCGGGGGTGAGCGCGCCGAGGTCGGGGGTGGGCGCGGTGGTGCGACGGGGCCGGGGAAGAGAGAGTGGGGATTTGGGGGAAAAGAGGCGGGATGAAGCAGGGAGAGGGAGAATTTTGGGTTAAGTAGACGTAGCAGTAGCGCGTTTACACGAAACGCGCTACTACTATTACGAGCAGCTATAGCGATTTTCTGCAGAAACCGCTACTGCCACCTTGACTAGCTGTAGCTCTTTTTCACTAAAGCACTACCGCTATAACCAGTTTCCCTTTTTTGTTTTCCTCGGCATAATAGGAACATATATATTACATCATTGGACCCTTGCATAATAATGGCTAAGTGTGTATACAAAATAGGAACATATATATATTACATCATTGGACCCATGCATAATAATGGCTAATTAAGTGTGTATACAAAATAGGAACATATATATATATTACATCATTTGACTGATTCCTCGGCGCTGAGGTTTTTGTTTTTGAGTCAGCTTCTTTCCCTTCTTGTTCGTCAAAGAATAATTGAGCCCCTCATTGTGACTTTGCCTTTTCCATGGAGTACGATTTTTCTTTGGTAATGTAGTATTGATTCTTCTTTTGACATATACTTCATCATCATCGTCATCTTCCCTCATTGGGTTGCCGTACTGATCATAGTCTTCCTTGTTGGCGACTCCATCCATTCCAATGATGTTTCTTTTGCCTTTCCTCACGACAACACAACTGGGATTGCATGGGTCGGTTTTGAAGAAGCATTGTGTCACATGCTTAGCATGTACCCATGGCTCGTTTTTTGCGATAGCGTTCACGGTAGCACTCTTGGCGTCGGGTATAGTCATGGTAGTGAAAATCCGGCTTTCTCTTTCGACATTCTTAGCCCATCTGACACGGAACATCGTTGTGTTGTGCAGTCCAGAGTAGTCAAGCTCCCAGATCTCCTCGACCCTTCCATAAAATCGTTCAGTTGCGCCGTTGTCGTTGCCGGTCATGCATTCCATCGTCACCCCTGAGTTCTGATATTCATCACTGTCCATATCTTTGGCCTCCGGGTAGAACGTGTATCCGTTGATATCATATGCCTGATAGGTTACACGGTTGGGCGAGGGGCCATGTGGTAAGGCGTATATGAGCAATCCGTCCTTAGAGCCCTCCTCCGGGGGATTAGCAATAATATGCTCTTTGAACCAATGCAGGAAAGTGGAGTTGTGCTCTCTAGTAACTTCGGCGTCCGTCCTACATACCCCCAGTCACGATACTTCTTTGCGATAATTCTTTGTGCAGTGCCACGAAAGGATCTACCTCGTCTAGGTGTTGTAGCACTACCAAGTTTCCTCTGTCAAAGTCGCTGCATCGATCTGAGTATGCCACGTGCAGTTCCCTATGATCGTTTCAGTGACCTTCTCCTTCGAGCCTCCCATCGTGCTTGTTAATGGGCAAACCAACACTAACACCAGGCAGCTGGTCTGCGCCATATAGAAAATTCTCACAGAAAGAGATGCACTCTTGTGTCAAATAGCCCTGGATGATGCTTCCATCCGGACGGGACATGTTACGAACGAATCCTTTGATGATCCCATTCATCCTCTCAAACGGCATCATGTTGTGTAGGAATGATGGCCCCAGGTCTATTATGTCATCCACAATATGGACACACAGATGCACCATCACGTCAAAGAACGCGAGCGGGAAGTACATCTCAAGCTCATTCAGTATCACAACAATCTCTTCATTTAGCCTTCGGAGCTGCTTCACACTGATCAACTTTCGAGAGATGACGTCGAAAAAGTTGCAGAGACCAATAAGCGTGTCACGGACGTGCTTCTCCATTATCCCTCTAAGGGCAACAGGTAATATCTTTGTCATCATCACATGACAGTCATGCGACTTCATCCCGCTGAACCTTTTCTTGTCCGTGTCTAGATATCTACTTATCTTGCCACAGTAACCGGAACTAACTTTGACTCTGGTAAGGCACTTAAAGAATTGATTGATCTCAGCCTGACTTAAGGTGAAGCAAGAAGGGGGGAAATAATCCTCATTGTTTTTTTTCTTGCCCTTCTTCTCCCGTGCCTCTGTCTCCGTCTCTGTCTCGTCTGACATTTTACGTGGCGGCATGTGCAGATCTTCCCTGATTTCCAAATCTTGCAAGTCTTTTCTTGCCTTCGGCCCATCCTTGGTCTTATCTGGCATGTTCATCAGTGTTGCGAGCAAGCTCTCAAGGACATTCTTACAGATATGCATTTGATCAAGGCAATGAGGTGTATCGAGTTTGTGCCAGTACTCCAAGTCCCAGAACACAGACCTCGTCTTCCATACCTTCAGCAGCGGCTCCGGCGCCTTTCTCATCGTCTTTCTCGGCGCGGGGCACTCCTTCCAGTTTTTCAACAGCTCATTGATTTCGGCACCACTCCGCTTACGTGGACGTCCTCGATGCTCAGCGTGACCGTTGAATACATCTCCACGGTTTCTCCATGGGACGTCCTGTTCGAGCCATCTTCGATGCCCCATGTACACGATTTTCCCAGACCCGCCATCTTTCCTTGACGTTAGCTGCTGAGACGTCGTATCATCCATGCACCGCGTGCATTCGCAATATCCATGGCACACCTGGCCTACCACATATCTGTAACCAAGATAGTTGTGCACTGTCGTGATCAGTGCGGCTCTCATGTTGAAATACTCGCCTTTGCTGGCGTCCCATGTCTTGGCCGGTGTTTTCCATAACATGTCTAACTCCTCCTAAAGTAGCCCCAGATACAAATTAATATTATTTCCTGGTTGTTTCGGCCCTTGAATAAGCATGCTCATGTGAATGTACTTCGATTTCATGCACTACCAGGGGGGAGGTTGTACATCGATACAAACACGGGCCATGTGCTATGGTTGGTGCTCTGGTTGCCAAACGGATTCATGCCTTCGGCACACGTGCCGAGCACGATGTTCCTTGCATCACATTCAAAATACCGATAGAAGCTGTTCAACGCTCTCCACTGGCTTCCATCCTTGACGTGTCTCAGCTTTGAATCATCTCCATCGTCGGGATTCTTCCTCTCCGCGTGCCAGCGCATTAGCTTTGCTTCCTTGGGATCTACAAAATACCTCTGGAGACGGGGAGTGATCGGTAAGTACCATACCACTTTCTGGGGACATTTCTTCCCGGCCTTCTTGTATCGAGAAGCATTGCACACTGGACAACTTGTTTTTTCCGCGTGCTCCTTCCGATAAATTATGCAATCGTTGATGCATGCATGGTATCTAACGTGTGGCAGATCAAGAGGGCACACGATCTTCTTGGCCTCATCAACACTACTAGGACATAGATTACCCTCGGGAAGAACATCCTTTAGGTACTTGAGATGCTCATCGAGGCTAGTGTCGGTCCATTTGTTTTTAGCCTTCGTCTTCAGCACTTGGAGCGTGAAACTCAAGCGGGTCACCTTAGGATTGCAACCATCATACAATGGAGTGTTCGAGTCTACCACCAGTTGCTCCAGCTTAGCCTCCTCTCTAGAAGCAGCTCTCTCAGTACTCGTCTCCTTGCAAAGCAATGCTTGAACATGAGGGTCCCGCACGATTGAACTTAGTACCGACGAACTCTGCTGCGTGGAGTCCATGTCGTTCTCTCCGCCGCCATGTCCGGCCCCTTCTCCGCCGCCATGTCCGGCCTCTTCCCCGCCGCCATTATCGATCATCTGTTCGTCTTGCCCCGTGTCATCATTGCCTGCCCCGTCGGCATCCTCAACATCGTCATCCTCATCTTCAGTTATCCACCGAGTATAGCCATCCATGAAGCCAGTCATGAGCAGGTGCGCTTCGACACGACCATCGACATGGGGCTCAAGCCAAAATATTCCTTTGCATTTTCGACACGGACATAAAACCTTTATCAGGTTATTTTCCTTCATGTCCTGCACCGCCGACCGCAACCACCTGTCCACCATCGTTCCACTGACCATCGTGAACTCTGCACAGTAATAATAAACAAATTGATTATAAAAATGCATGCATTCATCAAAGTCATACAAAAATTCGGCATGACCTTCCTTAAAAGTAGGACATATATAGATCTAGAGTTTGCCAGGAATTCGCCGAAACGGAAATAAATCGACATTTCGGCAAAACATAGGCAACTCAAATGCACAATTTGGCGTCAACTCATGCCACACACACAATTTCCATAAAAATATCACACACACATGCATAAACATATTTCCATTTTGCAAAAGCATGAAATATTAATCACACCTCTATCTCGAGATCGAGCACATGGTGGAGATGATGATGTAGGGAGGTCAAAAGTGCACAAAGCTCTTCTTGACAAAGAAAGATCTAGTTAGGGGGAAAATAGGTCACTTAACTAAATGCTACATCTACCTAGCTAGCTAATTTGGGAGGAGACAACTTCAACTAGTGGTGGGGGAGGAAAAATAGAAAGGAGATGAATTGATGGAGGTGGTGTAGTTATAGCTAGGAGTAATGAAGAGAGAGAAAGGTAGGTAGAAGAGGGAGAGTAATGGGGGAGAAGTATTGAGGAAGAAGAAGAGTGAGAGAGGGAGGATGTGGGAGGTAGGGGAAAGGGAGGAGAGGAGATGGGGAGGGGGAGGTGGAAAAGGTGGTGGGTGCTGCGTCTTAGTAGTAGCGCGGGAGAGAAAGCGCGCTGCTGCTAAGAGCGTAGCAACAGCGCGCTTTCCTGTCACGCGCTACTGCTAAACAGGCCAACCCTGTGGACAATTTCAAAATTAGCAGCAGCGAGGTGACAAAAAAGCGCGCTGCTACTATGGCATTAGCAACAGCGTGCTCCCTGGCGCCGCGCTACTGGTAAACTTATGTCGTTGTTTACTATCGGTGGATTTTTGAAGCAGCGCAGTTTAAGCGTCATGCGCTAGTGCTAAGTTTGCACCAGTAGCGAGCTTTCCGTAGACGAGCTGCTACTACTTAGCAGCAGTGCCTGTTTTTATGCCGCGCTGCTACTAAGATTCTGTGTATAAGGTTTTCCCTAGTAGTGCCCTGCTGATCCATGACATCAGTTGTGGGGGGGGGGCTGAGCGAAAGGTGGGGGCAGCTACCCACTTGGCACTTCGGGGAGCTGTGATGCAGAACCACTCCCGCTGCAACAATTCGGACACCTATGGGAAGTAATCCTCAGGCCATGGAGCATCAACAATTTTGCTTATTGAAGCGCCTCCGCACGCCGCGTGCTGCCCCTCGATCATCTTTGGCTTCACATCGAAGGTCTTGAGCCACAGGCCAAAGTGAGGGGTAATGCAAAGGAAGGCCTCACATACGACAATAAATGTCGCCATGTGAAGAAGGGAATCCGGGGCCAGATCGTGAAAATCTAGCTCGTAATAGAACATAAGACCCCTAACAAAGGGATCCAGAGCGAGGCCTAGTCCTCGGAGGAAGTGGGAGATGAACATGATGCTCTCGTTGGGTTCAGGAGTAGGGACGACTTGCCCTCGGGCAGGCAGCCGATGCGAAATTTCGGCGGTCAGATATCTGGCCTCTCTCAACTTCTTGATGTCCTCCTCCGTGACAGAGGAAGGCATCCACCGACATTAAAGGTTGGATCCGGACATAGTTGAAGGTCGAAGTGCCTAAACCCGAGCTTTGGGTGTTGGAACTCGACGTGGGAGGCGGATTCGATTAAGATCGAGAGGAAAAGGCCTTGTCCCCTTTATAAAGAGGGTGAATATCAAGCGTCCTCCTCATGGCCGTTTGGGACTTGCCTAAGATCCTGAAGTCCTACCAATAGGCACGGTTGGGTTACCCATGTCCATATTGATGAGAATCCCGTAATAAAGGGGACATGATCTCTGCTTCGACAAGACATGCCAAGGAAACCGCCTCGCGAAACACGCTAAGATTGGTTATGAAAAATGATTCGAATAAAGACCTGGCTATGGTGTGATGTCACACTACGGGGTACGTCAGCAGATTAGATCTATGGAAATATTATTCTCTCTACGGTGGTATGTGGAACTTGTTTTGCAGAGCCGGGCACGATCCTCGTGTTCAAAATCTTCTATGAAGTATTCGGAGGAGGAAACCGCCTTGCAATGCCGAAGACAATCTGCGCGCAGGACTCATCGTAATTGAAGCCTGGTTCAGGGGCTACTGAGGGAGTCCTGGATTAGGGGGTATCCGGATAGCCGGATTATATCCTTTGGCCAGACTGTTGGACTATGAAGATACATGATTGACAACTTCGTCCCGTGTCCATATGGGACTCTCCTTGGCGTGGAAGACAAGCTCAGCAATATGGATATGTAGATCTCCTTCCTTGTAACCGACTCTATGTAACCCTAGCCCCCTCCGGTGTCTATATAAACTGGAGGGTTTAGTCCGTGGGACGAACAACATACAATCATACCATAGGCTAGGTTCTAGGGTTTCACCTCTTCGATCTCATGGTAGATCTACTCTTGTACTACTCATATTATGCAGAACAATCAAGCAGGACGTAGGGTATTACCTCCATCAAGAGGGCCCGAACCTGGGTAAACACCGTGTCCCCTGCCTCCTGTTACCATCCGCCTTAGACGCACAGTTCGGGACCCGCTACTTGAGATCCGCCAGTTTTGACACCGACAATGGTGATGATGATGGTGATGTTGATGAAGACGATCACCACGGTGATGATTCCCCTCCCGGTGGCACTCCGGTGCACCGAGAGAGAGGAGGAGATGTTCTCCCCCTTGTGCTTCCTCCTCCATGGCCTCCCCTGGATGGGGAGAGGTTCCTCCTTTGGTCCTTGGCCTTCATTGTGATGATGGCCCCTCCGGGATCCTCCTCCATGCCCTCCAGTGATGATGGCCCCCTCTAGCAGGGTGCCAGAGAGGGCCTAGATTGGTTTTCGGTGACTACGGTGGCTTGTGGCAGCGGAACTCCTGATGTAGGTTAATTTTGCGAGGTTTCTATATTTATAGGAATTTTTGGCGTCGATCTCATGTCAAGGAGGTGACCGAGGCGTCCACAAGGCAGGCCCACGCACCTGGGCAGGGAGTTCATCTACCACGAGATTGTGATGGCTAAACCCTAGAAGTCTAGCCTATGTGGTTATGATTGCCTCTACGGACTAAACCCTCCGGTTTATATAGACACCGGAGGGGGCTAGGGTTGTACAGAGTCGGTTTACAATGAAAGGAATATTCATGTTCGCACACCAAGCATGCCTTCCATGCAAAGGAGAGTCCCATCCGGACACGGGGGAAAGTCTTCTATCTTGTATCTTCACGACCCATTAGTCCGGCCCATGTTGCATAGCCCGGACGCCCGAGGACCCTGTAATCCAGGACTCCCTCAGTAGCCCCTGAACCATTCTTCAATGACGACGTGTCCGGCACACAAATTGTCTTCAGCATTGCAAGGGGGGTTCCTCCTCCGTAGATCTCCAAGCATCTGAACCAAAGGACGGTATTCGGATCTACATCTTCAGACTTCGGTCTTCGGCTTTACATTAAATGTTATATCCTTCAGCTTCTGTGCCATTGCTTCTCCAGCTCCCACGTGTCGGACAAATACGAAGGGTCCAAGCATTTTTACACATAACACCCGGGCCGTGTAAGGAAGGCGTCTATTTAAGGAGATTGAATCTCAGATGCCATTACACACTAGGTGGAAAATCCTTGGAGCTTGTCACAAGAAACCACGCAAACATGGCTAGCGCTCCCAGTTCTTCTTCCCGCCCCCATGGTCCGCAGAAAGGCGATTGGGAGAGTTGTTCTGTATCCCATGCCTAGCTGACCAAACTCCAGATGCAGCAATATCCCCCCTACGGATCTTGTCCCCATTCGAGCGGGATTAACCTCCTTTTCTGGCGAAGCCCTGGCGGGAAATTTCACAAACCCGTCAGAAGGGGAGTGAGTGTGCTTCGTTTCCTTTTTATTAAGAGGCGTTGGATTCCAATCCATCCTTTCCTCTGAGGTCTCCTGTAGTAATATGGCCTCCAACTGCACAATCTTACGCTGGGATCCATTCTACACATCGCGGGCTTTGCCGCTCTTTGTGAGCTATTCCTAGGCTGTGAGGCCCATTTTGAATTATGGAGGAAACTTTTCTGCCTCGTCCCTTGCTCCCAAAAGGGATCCATATTCGAGGTGGGCGATGCCGAAGTGTGGCATATAGCTGGGACAGGATACCTATCCGGCACTAAAAAGAAGGCATCCGAAGAGTGGCCCTCGGAGTGATTTTATATTGAAGACGTCATTGTATCTGACCCAATTCGACGAGGCCTACCCGTGTTTTCCAATGCTTCGTTAAAGAAGCACCACAGCTGGCGCCCCCGAAGCTCCAAGGAGGAAGAAAGTGCGGAGGTTCAGATGCTAATGGACAAGATAAAGACACTCGCCCAACCTGGACTGTCCATAATTGAGGTAATGGCGATTTCAATAACGCGGGGGGTTCAGCCACTCCAATCCAGAGGACTCCCCATGTGGCATTACAATGGAGAAGACGATGCATCACGTTGCGGACGTAAGGGCCCGGCCAACTTCGCCGCCTTGGTTGCCATGCTGGCTGATCTTTTTAAGGGGGAGAAAGAGGAATTCACTTGCCTCAAGGCTCGAGATGGCTTTTCCATGTACGATCCTCCCAGCTGGGTAAGCCTTCGCTCAGTAATTTTACTTAATGCTCCTCCTGAATTGTACCCAGCTGAACTTAACCCCACCATTGCTTGAAATGAATGGAGGAAAGTTATCGTGGAGATTTATAGCCCCGCCCCGCAGCAAGAGGACCATAATCGGGACCTGGATCCCGGATTCAAAGAGGATCCAGACATATCTGTAGAGCTCAAAGAGGGGTTTTTATATCAAGCGAGTTATGATGGCACGAAAGTGGCCATTATAGCCAATTACCCCAGCCTTCTCCCTTCCTCCCACGTAAATATCCTGAAGGTGTCTCCTCAAAAAGAGTTTTCGTACTGCACTTTACCCACTGCACTGTCTTGTGTTTTAAAAGGGGTGATGCTCGTCTCGCCATGCCGCATCGGGAGGGGTACGCCGATACAAGGCCGATCTTCTGAAAGAAAGGCGGACAACGATTCCTCCAAGCTCTGACCTTCATCGAAAAGGTACAACTTTTGATACGCCCTGCGGCAAACATGCCGAACTGTGACATTTTTCACCTTCCCCATATTCCAGGAAGAGCACTCACCGGACTATATCCGGTGACCCCACCGGACATATGTCCATCAATCCGACCCCAGACCCTGCCTCTAGGGCGAGAGTCGATACCGGTGCAATGCCGGATTGTCCTCTCTCCGATGATTCGGATAATGTATCCATTACCAACTCCGAGGTGGAGAGTGCCATGAACCATCGGCGCCGGAGGGCAGCTATGCACGATCCTAATTTTACTGAAGAGGCATTCAATGCCTTCAGTTCGGCGGATGCATATATCCGGGTTGCTCGAGATGGGCTTGCCGGGGCCACTCGCCAACTTTCAAAGGATATGCGGGTAAGATCATTTTGTGTAGATCATTTTAAGGATCGATGCATAATCAAATACTTACGGAGAAGAACAACATGCTATCCCGGGAGCTGGAGCAGTATCGGACCCAGCTAACTACTGTTACTACCGAACTGGAGAAGTCCAAGGAGGCACCGACTGGTAATGTTTCCTTTTGTCTGGAAAAAAGTAATGTGCGAGTCATGTTTATGTAAATGAATACTATTGCGTTTTACAATGGCAGGATCGGTGGCACAAGTATAAGAGAAACTGAAGGCCGCACAGGAGGAAAAAGAACATGCCGAAAGGTAAGAGGACACTGGTCATCGTGTACTGGCATGGACCATGGATGAGAAGAACAAGTTGCAGGGCGCCAACACCCAACTCGGCGAAGAGCTGAAAGATGTGCAAGCCCAACTAGCGGACGCCTTGATGGAGAAAAAAGATGAGAGGCGGCCTACAAGTTTATGCCTGTAGGTGTGTTGACTGGGCGGCCCGAAGAAGAGGTGTCTGGATTTCAAGGTAACCTGCTACAAGAGCTGTCCAAGGTGCATGAGCAAGCATGGAAGGCGATGAGAAGCATTGCTAAGGCTTTATGGCCAGCCGATTCTCCCCCAAGAAGTATGGTGGACCTTGTGAATTTATTCAAGGGAGCTCGGCACTGTTTTGGGCTATGGAAGATATCGACATGCCGAGAAGGTGCTCAGGAAGCCTGGGCCATGGTAAAAACACAGCACACCGGACTTGATCCCAATCATATGGCCCGGGTCGGACCTCCGGGATCCGACGGACAGGAAATTCCGGTCAGCCTGGTGTACGACCAAGTGAAGGTGGCCGCCAAGTTCTCCCAACAAGATTGTAAACTAGATAGCCTGTTAGAGGGTCTAGAGGAAGAAGAAGTTTTTGAGTCTAAGTGGCAATGTACTTTTATTAACAAACTTGTCTCTAACCGAATTTGTAAAACGATTGTCCTGGCAGACTTTCTGCTTCGACCACCGAAAACCCTAGGTTAGGAGTGTTTCCGAATACTATACCATGGGTAAACACCAAAGTATGTTTGGAAACCAGGCAGTCCGGTCATCATTGCTTGAACAGACAAGTTGTATTCGGGGAGTTATGTTATATTACATTTGATTGTAAGAAACATCTTCTAGAGAGAATAGTTCCGTTAAGGGTTCCTTTCCCTGGGTTGGTATGCGGTTCTTTGTGCATACCGAAGCCGCGATGCTGAAAAAATAACAGTACGTGCTTTATACTCTGGGGTTTTGTAGTGACATGAGGGAAGTTCCTCTTTTACTCACCAACCAATCATTCCCTTAATAACGCTAGCTTTTGGCTTAACCCGTCTGAGGTACATATCCGGATGACCTGGTTGTAACAATCGCAGAGGTGCTCCCTTTATGCCCTAGCCGAACAAACGGGAACATAGGGAATAAGCACAGGAGCCAGGCAACCTAGCTTGGCAAAAACTTAAGTCATAAAGGTGCATATAATGGTGAAGAAAAGACATATATGGATAGATGACTAATATATATGGTGAGCTTGATGCTCGAAAAATAATAACAAGAATAAGCTTCTTGTGAAAAGAAGCCCCCAGGTATTGTGGGGTAAGTACATTTGAGGATGTCTACCCTTCTGGTGTACGGTTTATCCGAACACGAACTAGAAGTGATATAGAAACGAGGTAAAAAAAGGGAAAACTATAAAAAGGAGAAAAGACAGAACAAGAAAAAAGGTATATGTGCGGACTTACGCGTAGAATCCTCGAAGCCTTGCGGCATTCCATGGGTTTGGCTCCAGGTGATTGTCCGAAGCATTGCAAAGACGATAGGCTCCTCCAGTAAGAACATCATCTATAATGAAGGGACCCTCACATTAGGGCTTGATCTTGTCCTTTTTCTTTTCTGGTGGGCGTAAAACTAGTTCACCGACGTTGTAGGTCTTTGCCCGTACTTCTCTGCCTTCGTATCGCCGAGCCTGCTGTTGATAGAATGCGGAATGGGCCTTCGCGACATCACGCTCCTCCTCCAGGCCGTCCTGCCAATCGAGCTCGGCTTCTCTATCTTTGTACATGCGCACTCGAGGTGAGTCCTGAATAATGACGCAAGGTAAGACTGCCTCTACAGCGTACACCATGAAGAAGGGTGTATATCCTATCGTGCGATTGAGCGTAGTCCGCAGCCCCCAGAGTACGGAATCGAGTTCCTCGACCTAGTGTTTGTCTTATTCTCACAGAGATTGCACTAGTCTGGGTTTGATGCCGCTCATTATCATGTCGTTAGCCCATTCGACCTAACCCTTTGTCTAAGGGTGGTATAAGGAGGCGTAATCAAGCTTGATGCCCAAGTTGGTGCACCAAGTTTTCACCTCGTCGGTTGTAAAGTTAGAGTCGTTGTCAGTAATACTACTGTGCGGGACACCGTAACGGTGTACGATGCCGAATATGAAGTCTGTCACCGGTCCGGCTTCAGCCGTTTTAACTGGTTTAGTTTCTATCCACTTAGTGAACTTGTCGACCACTACCAGCAAGTATTTCTTCTTCGGGACAATTCCATTTCACCCCCTAACTTGAGCCACCACCTGGCATTTGCCCCTAATTTTCAGGTATGCTCAAAATACCCCTCTTTCGTCAAGTCACCTTAGAGAAATGCCCTTCTGTGCCGTTACCGTCCGGTCAAAGGGCTTTGACCATCTGGTGAATAGTATCATGGTGAACAGTAAATTCGATAAAATAGCAGAAAAATCAAAAAAATCTGAAATTTTGTGGGACCAAAGTTACTCAAGGGAGCAAGGTGCATGCAAATATTGGCACAGTTTGGACATTCCAGAAGCTTGTGTCAAAGGAAAAACTTTAAAATGTATGCTGTGAATAGTAAATTAAAAAATAGCAAGAAAATTCAAAAAAATATGAAATTTTTTGGCATCAAAGAGGCTGGGGTTCGCAAGGTGCGTGCAAATTTTTGTTGTGTTTCAACACTATAGGAGCTCATGGAGAAAAAAAACAAAATTTGGCGCAATTTTTTTTGAAAAATGCACTATTTTGTTTTTTTGGCTAGAGCACCTCGCATGTCATTTGATCACAAAAATTTGGAAGCGCCTTGCGCACCCAAGCCTTTTTGATGCCCAAAAAATTCATGTTTTTTAAAAGTTTCTTGCTACTTTTTTAATTTACTGTTCACAACATATAGGTTTAATTTTTTTTCCTTTCCCACGAGTTCCTGGAATGTCCAAACAGCGTGAAAATTTGCACGCACCTTGCGCCCTTGAGTATCTGCAATCCCACCAAATTTTAGAAAAATTAAATTTTTTTTCTATTTTTTTGAATTTACTGTTGACCATGTTACTATTCATTAGACGGTCAAAGCCCTTTGACCGGACGGCAAGGGCATTTCCATAAGGTGACTTGACGGAAGAGGGGTATTTTTGAGCATACCTAAAAATTAGGAGAAAATGCCAGGTGGTGGCTCAAGTTAGGGGGAGAAATGGAATTGTCCCTTCTTCTTATGGCTTCCCCCTTTAAGAGGTCCGACCATATCGAGCCCCCAGACCGCAAAGGGCCAAGTAATGGGGATTGTTTGGAGGGCAGTAGGCGGCATGTGGCTTTGGTTAGCGAAAAGCTGGCATCCAACGCAACGCTGCACAAGGTCTTGTGCATCTGCTTGGGCTATGGGCCAAAATAAACCCGTGCGGAAGGCTTTACTTACAAGGGCCCGGGCTCCAGCATGATGGCCGCCAAGACCGGCATGTATTTCAGCCAAGAGCTGCCGTCCCTCGTCTTCGGAGATACATTGTTGAAGGACCCCGATAGTACTTTTCTTGCATAGTTCTCCTTCGTGAACTTTGTAGGCTTTCGAACATCGAACGGTGCGACGGGCCTCAGTTTGATCCTCAGGGAGCTCCTTCCTAGTGAGGTAGGCCAGGAAAGGCTCGGTCCATGGGGCAATTATCGCCATAATTTCATGGGATGATGGTGTTATTTTGGTGCCTGAGCCCTCGATGATATTGGGATTGTGTTCGGAATCAGGGGGTATGATCGGCTCCGGGTCGGTGCTCCCGTTCTCGTCCTACCACACCACTGATGGTTTGAAGAGCCTTTCCATAGGGTTGTTAGGTGGGATGGGTCGTGTTTAGTGCCCATGCGAGCAAGGATGTCCACGGCTTGATTACTCTCTCAAGCCACGTGATGAAACTCGAGTCCCTTGAACCGAGCCGATATTTGGAGTACGACGTTGCGGTAGGCCGCAATCTTCGGATCTTTTGCGTCGAAGTCTCCATTTATTTGGGATATTGCAAGGTTGGAATCCCCGCGCACCTCAAGGTGTTGTATGCCCATGGAGACAGCCATCCGGAGACCGTGCAATAGGGCCTCGTATTTGGCTGCATTGTTAGAGTCTGTATACAGTATTTGGAGCACGTAACAAACTGTGTATCCTATGGGGGATGTTAAGACGACACCAGCCCCCAGTCCGGCTAACATTTTAGAGCCGTCAAAGTGCATCACCCAGTTGGAATAGGTGCCGTACTCTTTAGGGATTTCAGCCTTAGTCCATTCGGCAACGAAGTCAGCCAACACTTGAGATTGAATGGCTCGACGTGGTATGTACATTATTTCAAATGGTAGGAGCTCAATGGCCCATATGACAATCCTGCCGGTGGAGTCCCGGTTGTTTATAATATCATTGAGTGGTACTTCGGAAGCCACTGTGATTGAGCATTCTTGGAATGGTGTCGTAGCTTGCGGGATGCCATAAAGACCGCATATGCTATCATCTGATAATGCGGGTATTGGGATTTGCATGGTGTGAGGACCGTCGATATGTAATATAGTAGTCTCTGGAGTTGGAATTTATGTCCTTCCTCTTCTCGTTCGATGACGAGCTCCGCACTCACCACCTAGTGAGTTGCCGATATGTAAAGCAGCATTGGTTCACCGATGTTTGGTGCGGCCAGGATGGGGTTGCCTGATAGCAAAGTTTTTATTTCCTCCAACCTGGCTATTGCAGCATCCGTCCACACAAAGTGGTCGGTGCCTCGGAGCAGGCGATACAGTGGAAACGCCTTTTCTCCTAATCTGGAGATAAAGCGGCTCAAGGCTGCCACGCAACGCACCCAGCTAGTTTTTGGACCTGCTTGAGGTCAGTTGGTGTTGCCAATTGTGACAAGGCTCGAAATTTGGCTAGGTTTGCTTCGATTCCCCTATTGGAGACAATAAACCCGAGTAGTTTGCCGGCGGGAACGCCGAAAACGCACTTTTGCGGGTTGAGCCTTATGTCATATGTTCGGAGGTTGTCGAATATGAGGCGTAAGTCGTCCAATGATTCAACATGCTTGGTTTTGGTGACGACGTCATCTACATATGACTCGACAGTCTTGCCGATTTGTTTTTCCAGGCATGTTTGAATTATGCGTTGGTATGTGGCACCGGCGTTTTTGAGCCCGAAAGGCATAGTGTTGAAGCAGAAAGGCCCATACGGGGTGATGAATGCCGTTGTAGCTTGGTCGGATTCCTTCATCTTAATTTGATGGTATCCGGAGTATGCATCGAGGAAACACAGTGAATCGTGTCCCGTGGTTGCATCAATAATCTGGTCGACGCGAGGTAGTGGGAAGGGGTCCTTAGGGCAGGCCTTGTTAAGGTCTTTGAAATCGAAACACAGGCGCCATGATTTATCCTTCTTTGGTACCATGAACAGGTTTCCTAGACAGTCCGGGTGTTTGATCTCTTTCATAAACCCGGCTTCGAGTAGTTTGGCCAGCTCCTCCCCCATAGCCTGTCATTTGGGTTCGGAAAATTGCCGGAGCGTTTGCTTGACTGGCTTGTATCCCTTCCGTATATTGAGAATATGTTCAGCCAGGGCGCGTGGGATTCCTGGCATATCTAAGGGGTGCCAGGCGAAGATGTCCTAATACTCTCGCAAGAACGCGCGTAATGCTGCATCGACCGTCGGGTCCAGCTGCGCCCCAATGCAAGTTGTTTTCTTGGGATCCAACGGGTGGACTTGAAATTTGACTATCTCGTCAGTGTTGGGGTACCCTCGTAGACCGAAAGTGGAAGCATTATGACAACGCGGTTGATGTAGTCGTACGTCTTCATGATCCGACCGATCCTAGCACTGAAGGTACGTCACCTCCGCGATCTACACACGTTCAGTTCGATGACGTCCCGCGAACTCTAGATCCAGCTGAGTGTCGAGGGAGAGTTTTGTCAGCACGATGGCATGATGACAGTGATGATGAAGCTACCGGCGCAGGGCTTCGCCTAAGCACTGCAACGATATGACTGAGGTGGATTATGGTGGAGGGGGCACCGCACACGGCTAAACAATGTCAACTTCTTTGTTCTAGGGTGCCCCCTGCCCCGTATATAAAGGAGCAAGAGGAGGGGGCCGGTGGCCTCATAGGGTACACCCAAGGGGGGAATCCTACTCCTACTAGTAGTAGGTTCCCTCTTTCCTAGTCCAACTAGGAGGGGAAGTAAAGAGGAGGAGGGGAGAAGGAAAGTGGGGGCCGACCCACCAAGCCCTAAACTAATTCGGTTTGGGCCTAGGGGGGCGCCCCATAACTCCCTTGCTGCCCTCTATTTCTACTAAGGCCCATGAAGGCCCATTGACCCCTCGGGGGGTTCCGGTAACTCCCTGGTAATCCGGTATTTATCCGATGACCCCCGGAACCTTTCCGGTGTCCTGATATAACCTTCCAATATATCAGTCTTTATGTCTCGACCATTTAGAGACTCCTCGTCATGCCTGTGATCTGATCCGGGACTCCGAACAACCTTCGGTACATCAAAACACATAAACTCATAATACCGATTATCAACGAATGTTAAGCATGCGGACCCTACGGGTTCGAGAACTATGTAGACATACCCGAGACTCATCTCCGGTCAATAACCAATAGCGGAACCTACATATTCTACGAAGATCTTTATCGGTCAAACCGCATAACATCATACGTTGTTCCCCTTGTCATTGGTATGTTACTTGCCTGAGATTCGATCGTTGGTATCTCAACACCTAGTTCAATCTCATTACCGGAAAGTCTCTTTACTCGTTCCGTAATGTAACATCCCGTAACTAAATCATTATTCACATTGCTTGCAAGGTTTATAGTGATGTGCATTACCGAGAGGGCCCAGAGATCTCTGATGCACGGAGTGAAAAATCCTAATCTTGATCTATGCCAACTCAACAAACACCATCAAAGACATCTATAGAGCATCTTTATAATCACCCAGTTACGTATTGACGTTTGATACCACACTAAGTGTTCCTCCGTTATCCGGGAGTTGCATAATATCATAGTCATAGGAGCATGTATAAGTTATGAAGAAAGCAATAGCAACAAACTAAACGATCATCGTGCTAAGCTAACTGATGGGTCAAGTCAATCACATCATTCTCTAATGATGTGATCCCGTTCATCAAATGACAATTCTTGTCCATGGCAAGGAAACTTAACCATCTTTGATTAAGGAGCTAGTCAAGTAGAGGCATACTAGTGACACTCAGTTTGTCTATGTATTCACACATGTACTAAGTTTCCGGTTAATACAATTCTAGCATTAATAATAAACATTTATCATGATATAAGGAAATAAATAATAACTTTATTATTGCCTCTAGGGCATATTTCCTTCAGTCTCCCACTTGCAGTAGAGTCAATTATCTAGTTCACATCGTCATGTGATTTAACACCAATAGTTCACATCTTTATGTGATTAGTTCACATCTACATGTGACTATTACCCAAAGGGTTTACTAGAGTCAATAATCTAGTTCACATCACTATGTGATTAACACCCAAAGAGTAATCATGTTTTGCTTGTGAGAGAAGTTTAGTCTACGGATCTGCAACATTCAGATCCGTATGTATTTTGCAAAATTCTATGTCTACAATACTCTGCACGAAGCTACTCTAGCTATTTGCTCCCACTTTCAATATGTATCTAGATCGAGACTTAGAGTCATCTAGATCGGTGTCAAAAGCTTGCATCGACATAACTCTTTACGACGAACTCTTTTATCACCTCGATAACCGAGAAATATTTCCTTACTCCTCTAAGGAGAATTTTGACCGCTGTCCAGTGATCTACTCCTAGATCACTATTGTACTCCCTTGCCAAAATCATGCTAAGGTATACAATAGGCCTGGTACACATCATAGCATACTTTATAGAACCTATGACTGTGGCATAGGGAATGAATTTTTCATTCTCTTTCTATTTTCTGCTGTGGTCAGGTTTTGAGTCTTTACTGAACTTCACACCTCGCAACACAGTCAAGAACTCCTTCTTTGACTGTTCCATTTTGAACTACTTCAAAAACTTGTCAAGGTATGTCCTCATCGAAAAATTTGTCAAGTGTCTTGATCTATCTCTATAGATCCTGATGCCCAATTTGTAAGTAGCTTTACTGAGGTCTTTCTTTGAAAATTTTGTATTCAAGTATCCTTTTATGCTATCTAGAAATTCAGTATCATTTCTGATCAACAATATGTCATCCACATATAGTATCAAAAATGCTACAGAGCTCCCACTCACTTTCTTGTAAATACATGCTTCTCCAAAAGTCTGTATAAACCTATATGCTTTGATTAACTCAACATATCGTATATTCCAACTCTGAGATGTTTGCACCAGTCCATAGATGGATCGCTGGAGCTTGCACACTTTGTTAGCATATGTAGGATTGACAAAACCTTCTTGTTGTATCATATACAACTCTTCTTTAATAAATCCATTAAGGAATGCAGTTTTGACATCTATTTTCCACATTTCATAAAATGTGGCAATTGCTAACATGATTCGGATAGACTTAAGCATCGCTACGAGTGAGAAAATCTCATCGTAGTCAACCCCTTGAACTTGTCGAAAACTTTTTGCGACAATTCGAGCTTTGTAGATAGTAAGACTACTATCAGCATCTGTCTTCATCTTGAAGATCCATTTATTCTCAATGGCTTGCCGATCAACGGGCAAGTCCACCAAAGTCCACAGTTTGTTCTCATACATGGATTCTATCTCAGATTTCATGGCCTCAAGCCATTTTGCGGAATCTGGGCTCATCATCGCTTCCTCATAGTTCATAGGTTCATCATGGTCAAGTAACATGACCTCTAGAATAGGATTACCGTGCCACTCTGGTGCGGATCTTACTCTGGTTGACCTACGAGGTTCCGTAGTAACTTGATCAGAAGTCTTTATGATCATCATCATTAGCTTCCTCACTCATTGGTGTAGGAATCACTAGAACTGATTTATGTGATGAACTACTTTCCAATAAGGGAGCAGGTATAATTACCTCATCAAGTTCTACTTTCCTCCCACTCACTTCTTTCGAGAGAAACTCCTTCTCTAGAAAGGATCCACTCTTAGCAACAAAGGTCATGCCTTCAGATCCGTGATAGAAGGTGTACCCAATAGTTTCTTTTGGGTATCCTATGAAGACGCACTTCTCCGATTTGGGTTTCAGTTTGTCAGGTTGAAACTTTTTCACATAAGCATCGCAACCCCAAACTTTAAGAAACGACAGCTTAGGTTTCTTGCTAAACCACAATTCATACGGTGTCGTCTCAACAGATTTTTAGACGGTGCCCTATTTAACGTGAATACATCTGTCTCTAATCCATAACCCCAAAACGATAGTGGTAATTCAGTAATAGACATCATAAATTGGACCATATCCAATAAAGTATGGTTATGATGTTCGGACACACCATTACATTGTGGTGTTCTAGGTGGTGTGAGTTGCGAAACTATTCCACATTGTTTCAAATGAAGACCAAACTCGGAACTCATATATTTGTTTCCGTGATCAGATCATAGAAACTTAATTTTTTGTTACGATGATTTTCCACTTCACTCTGAAATTCTTTGAACTTTTCAAATGTTTCAGACTTATGTTTCATCAAGTAGATATACCCATATTTGCTCAAATCATCTGTGAAGGTCAGAAAAGAACAATACCTGCCGCGAGCCTCAACACTCATTGGACCGCACACATCAACATGTATTATTTCCAACAAGACCGTTGCTCGCTCCATTGTTCCTAAGAATGGAGTGTTAGTCATTTTTCCCATGAGGCATGGTTCGCAAGAATCAAGTGATTCCAAAAGCCCATCAACATGGAGTTTCTTCATGCACTTTACACCAATATGACCTAAACGGCAGTGCCACAAATATGTTGCACTATCATTATCAACTTTACATCTTTTGGCATCAATATTATGAATACGTGTGTCACTATGATTGAGATTCGGTAAACCATTCGCCTTGGGTGTATGACCACAAAAGGTTTTATTCTTGTAAATAGAACAACAATTATTCTTTGACTTAAATGAATAACCGTATTGCAATAAACATGATCCAATCATGTTTATGCTCAACGCAAACACCACGTAACATTTATTTTAGGTTCAACACTAATCCCGAAGGTAAAGGGAGTGTGCGATGGTGATCTTATGAACCTTGGAATCACTTCCAACTCACATCATCACCTCGCCCTTAACTAGTCTCCGTTTATTTTGCAACTCCCATTTCGAGTTACTACTCTAAGCAACTGAACCAGCATCAAGTACTGAGTGGTTTCTATAAACACTAGTAAAGTACACATCAATCAGATGTATATCAAATAGGCCTTTGTTCACTTTGCCATCCTTCTTATCCGCCAAGTATCTAGGGCATTTCCACTTCCAGTGACCATTTACTTTGCAGTAGAAGAACCCAGTTTCAAGCTTGGGTCTAGATTTGGGCTTCTTCATGGGAGTGGAAACTTTCTTGCCATTCATTTTTGAAGTTCCCTTTCTTTCCCTTGCCCTTTTACTTGAAACTAGTGGTCTTGTCAACCATCATTCTACCTTCACTGATTTCAGCATCGCGAAGAGCTCGGGGATCATTTTTGTCATCCCTTACATATTATAGTTCATCATGAAGTTCCAGTAACTTGGCGATAGTGACTAGAGAACTCTGTCAATCACTATCTTATCTGGAAGATTAACTCCCACTTGATTCAAGCGATTGTAGTACTCAGACATTCTGAGCACATGCTCACTAGTTGAGCTATTCTCCTCCATCTTGTAGGCAAAACACTTGTCAGAGGTCTCATACCTCTTGACTCAGGCATGAGTCTGAAATACAAAATTCAGCTCTTGGAACATCTTATATGCTCTGTGGCGTTCAAGATGTTTTTGAAGACCCGGTTCTAATCCGTAAAGCATGGTACACAAAACTATCAAGTAGTCATCATACCGAGCATTGCCAAACGTTAATAACGTTTGCATCTGCTCCTAGCGGTTCATCAAGGACATAATTCTTCTGTGCAGCAATGAGGATAATCCTCAGATCACAGACCCAGTTCGCATCATTTCCATTATCATCTTTCAACATAGTTTTTCTCTAGGAACATATCAAAAATAAACGGGGAGCTACATCGCGAGCTATTGATCTACAACATAGTTATGCAAATACTACCGGGACTAAGTTCATGATAAATTAAAGTTCAATTAATCATATTACTTAAGAACTCCCACTTAGATAGACATCCCTCTAATCATCTAAGTGATCACGTGATCCATATCAACTAAGCCATGTCCGATCATCACGTGAGATGGAGTAGTTTTCAATGGTGAACATCACTATGTTGATCATATCTACTATATGATTCACGCTCAACCTTTCGGTCTCAGTGTTTCAAGGCCATATCTGCATATGCTAGGATCGTCAAGTTTAACCCGAGTATTATCCGTGTGCAAAACTGGCTTGCACCCGTTGTATGTGAACGTAGAGCTTATCACACCCGATTATCACGCGGTGTCTCGGCACGACGAACTGTCGCAACAGTGCATACTCAGGGAGAACACTTGTACCTTGAAATTTAGTGAGGGTTCATCTTATAATGCTATCGTCATATTAAGCAAAATAGGATGCATAAAATATAAACATCACATGCAATCAAAATATGTGACATGATATGGCCATCATCATCTTGTGCCTTTGATCACCATCTCCAAAGTACCGTCATGATCTCCATAGTCACCATCATGACACCATGATCTCCATCATCTTGATCTCTATCAATGTGTCGTCACATGGTCGTCTCGCCAACTATTGCTTTCGCAACTATTGCTATCGCATAGCGATAAAGTAAAGCAATTATATGGCACTTGCATCTTATGCAATAAAGAGACAACCATAAGGCTTCTGCCAGTTGCCGATAACTTTAACAAAACATGATCATCTCATCCAAAAATTTATATCTCATCACATCTTGACCATATCACATCACAACATGCCCTGGAAAAAACAAGTTAGACGTCCTCTACTTTGTTGTTGCAAGTTTTACGTGGCTGCTACGGGCTTAGCAAGAACCGTTCTTACCTATGCATCAAAAACCACAACACAGTATAGTGATTGCTTTTTGATCTTCAGAAAGAACCCTGTTCATTGAATCCGATTCAACTAAAGTTGGAGAAACAGACACCCACTAGCCACCTGTGTGCGAAGCACGTCTATAGAACCAGTCACGCGTAATGTCGGTCTGAGCCGCTTCATCCAACAATATTGCTGAATCAAGAATCAACTAATGATGGCATGCAATATGTATATACCCACGCCCACAACTCCTTTGTGTTCTACTCATGCATATAACATCTACGCATAGACCTGGCTCGGATGCCACTGTTGGGGAATGCAGTAATTTCAAAAAAATTCTACGCACACCCAAGATCTATCTAGGTGATGCATAGCAACAAGAGGGGAGAGTGTTGTCCACGTACCCTCGTAGACCGAAAGCGGAAGCGTTATGACAACGCGGTTGATGTAGTCGTACGTCTTCACGATTCGACCGATCCTAGCACCGAAGGTACGACACCTCCGTGATTTGCACACGTTCAGCTCGGTGACGTCCCGCGAACTCTAGATCCAGCTGAGTGTCGATGGAGAGTTTCGACAGCACACCAGCATGATGATGGAGATGACGAAGCTACCGGCGCAGGGATTTGCCTAAGCACTACAACGATATGACCGAGGTGGATTATGGTGGAGGGGGGCACCGCACACAGCTAAACAATGTCAACTTGTGTATTTTAGGGTGCCCCCTGCCCCCGAATATAAAGGAGCAAGAGGAGGGGGCCGACGGCCTCATAGGGTGCGCCCCAGGGGGGAATCCTACTCCTACTAGGAGTAGGTTCCCCCTTTCCTAGTCCAACTACGAGGGGAAGGAAAGAGGAGGAGGGGAGAAGGAAAGATGGGGCCGACCCCCAAGCCCTAAACCAATTCGGTTTGGGCCTAGGGGGGCATGCCCCACAAGTCCCTTGCTGCCCTCTATTTCTACTAAGGCCCATGAAGGCCCATTGACCCCCCGGGGGGTTCCAGTAACTACCCGGTACTCTGGTATTTATCGAATGACCCCCGGAACCTTTCCGGTGTCTGAATATAACCTTCCAATATATCAATCTTTATGTCTCAGCCATTTCGAGACTCCTCGTCATGTCCGTGATCTGACCCGGGACTCCAAACAACCTTCAGTACATCAGAACACATAAACTCATAATACCGATGTCATTGAACGTTAACCGTGCGGACCATACGGGTTCGACAACTATGTAGACATGACCGAGACTCATCTCCAGTCAATAACCAATAGCGGAACCTGGATGCTCATATTGGCTCCTACATATTCTACGAAGATCTTTATCGGTCAAACCGCATAATAGCATACGTTGTTCCCTTTATCATCGGTATGTTACTTGCCCGAGATTCGATCGTCGGTATCTCAACACCTAGTTCAATCTCATTACCGGCAAGTCTCTTTACTCGTTCCATAATGCAACATCCCATAACTAACTCATTAGTCACATTGCTTGCAAGGCTTATAGTGATGTGCATTACCGAGAGGGCCCAAAGATACCTCTCAAATACACGGAGTGACAATTCCTAATCTCGATCTATGCCAACTCAACAAACACCATCGGAGATGCCTGTAGAGCATCTCTATAGTCACCCAGTTATGTTGTGACGTTTGATAGAACACTAAATGTTCCCCCGATATCCGAGAGTTGCATAATCTCATAGTCATAGGAACATGTATAAGTTATGAATAAAGCAATAGCAACAAACTCAATGATCATCGTGCTAAGCTAACGGATGGGTCAAGTCAATCACATCATTCTCTAATGATGTGATCCCATTCATCAAATGACAACTCTTGTCCATGGCTAGGAAACTTAACCATCTTTGATTAACGAGCTAGTCAAGTAGAGGCATACTAGTGACACTCAGTTTGTCTATGTATTCACACATGTACTAAGTTTCCGGTTAATACAATTCTAGCATGAATAATAAACATTTATCATGATATAAGGAAGTAAATAATAACTTTATTATTGCCTCTAGGGCATATTTCCTCAGTCAGCTGGCTTGAAAGAGGTGGATTTGGGCCTTTTGTCAAGAATTACATCGTCCCTATCCACTATGGAATGCAGTGCGGTGAGTTCCTCGGCCGCTAGGGCTTCGTACAATGCCTAAAGGGCTAGCGATGCAATTTTATTTCGGCACGGAGTGCTATGTCCGGATCACTAGAGATAGTGATAACACCATTGGGCCCGGGCATTTTGAGCTTCATATACCCGTAATGAGGTATACCTTGAAAGCGTGTGAATGCATCTCGCCCTAACAGGGCATGATATCCACTGTTAAAAGGAGCCACCAGGAAGATTATCTCTTCGGACGTATAGTTTTCTGGTGTGCCGAATACCACATCTAGCTTAATTTTCCCCGAGCATCTTGATTCCCTGATGGGAATGATTCCCCTAAAGGATGTATTGCTCTGCTCAATGCGACTCCTGTCCATTTGCATTTTATTAAGCATGTCCTCATAGATGAGGTTCAATCCACTGCCACTGTCCATTAGCACTTTAGTGAGCCGAAAACCATGCACAATTGGGTTAAGGACCAGAGCGGCTTGTGCCCGGACGGAGCGGGATCTTGGTTCGTCATTGCATTAAAAGTAATTGTCGTATCATTCCAAGAGTTTATTGCTGCTACATGGCAGACTTCCCGTTTGCACCGATTATTTGACGTGAAGGTCTCAAAGACTGTGAGTACTTTAGGATCGTGTTTCGAAGAGTACTTTCTGGTGTAGTATTGGTGAGGATACCCTCACCGCTCTTGGCCACCTGCCGGAGTATCGAACATGCCCGTAGGTAGTGATTTGGTTCAGTATTCGGCGTCGTATGTATTTGACAGGGCCTATCGAGCCATTCTTCAAAGACAGTTCTGTGTCCCATAAAGGGATTGAACTTCTTGTCCACGGGATGATGATTAGGTGCCCCGTGTGGGTGCACCCTTTTTGCTCATCCGGGAGATGGCTTAAAGGCCTGTGGTTCCCAGCGGGCTGTCTGAGTTTTCCAGGCGCTTTCCATTGCGTAGTACTTCTGTACTATGCGTGCCAAATCTACGAAGTGTAGGACACGGCGGCGATTGAGGGCATTAAGGATTCCCTCATCCATACAGTTGTTAAGAAATACTAAAATTGCGTCGTCGTCGCGGTAGTCCTTTATCTTGTTTTTAACAAGGAGTAATCTAGCCCAAAAGTGGTGGACCGTTTCCCGAGGCTGCTGCCGCACATGCATTAGGTCGCATATGTCCGGAGAGCCGGAGTTGCTTGGAGAATATTACTTGTGGTGGGTGGGCGGGTATAAATTCGCACCTTGACCCACCATGGAGTTCGAAGCTTGAAGAATTTCTGAGGTTACCAGCCCAGGATCCGGAGTGTCCGGGGAATTCTTAGGCTTGATGCCCAATTTTATGTTTGAAGGATAGGGAGTGTCTTATCAAGGGTGGGTATCCGGTTCTCCGGGTTCGGAAATCCGAACATAGTTGGTTCTCAACGTAAGAGAGGAGTTAGTGTCAGCCTATTCCTCCACAACCACTACATGACGGGTGACCGGTGGAGATTTAATTTCTCTCTGATCGTGTTTAAGCCCGATCCAATCATAGTTAGTTTAGACTCCCATGGCGGCGATGCAATCTAGTAGTTCGTTCAAAGAAGATAGATCTACCGGGTCCATCTTGTAAGAATATTCGGGGCTGATGCGAAGGTGATTTTCGGCGACTTGGGGGGGGGGGGTTGCCTTTGCTTAATGGCCGGACGGGCAGCCACAGTGAAGTCGCCGAGCCGGAGGGTTTGCTCGGGAATTAGGGATCCTTCAAAAGTGATACTGTCATTGACGACAAGGCGAGCCATCGGTCCTTCAGTTGATGCTACACAGGAACTCTCAATGAAAGCACCAATGTCGGTGTCAAAACCGGCAGATCTCCGGTAGGGGGTCCCGAACTATGCGTCAAAGGATCGATGGTAATAGGAGACAGGGGACAAGATGTTTACCCAGGTTTGGGCCCTCTTGATGGAGGTAATACCCTACGTCCTGCTTGATTGACTTTGATGAGTATAGGGGTTACAAGAGTTGATCTACCACGAGATCATGATGGCTAAACCCTAGAAGTCTATCGTATGTGGTTATGATTGCCTCTACGGACTAAACCCTCTGGTTTATATAGACACCGGAGGGGGCTAGGGTTGCACAGAGTCGGTTTACAGAGAAACGAATATTCATATCCGCACGCCAAGCTTGCCTTCCACGCAAAGGAGAGTCTCATCTGGACACGGGGGAAAGTCTTCTATCTTGTATCTTCATGGCCCATTAGTCCGGTCCATGTTGCATAGCCGGGATGCCCGAGGACCCCGTAATCCAGGACTCCCTCACATAGGAACATGTATAAGTCATAAGGAAAGCAATAACAATAAACTAAACGACCATAGTGCTAAACTAACGGATGGGTCTTGTCCATCACATCATTCTCTAATGATGTGATCCCGTTCATCAAATGACAACACATGTCTATGGCTAAGAAACTTAACCATCTTTGATCAACGAGCAAGTCTAGCAGAGGCATACTAGGGACACTCTGTTTGTCTATGTATTCACACATGTACTAAGTTTCCGCTTAATACAATTCTAACATGAATAATAAACACTTATCATGATATAAGGAAATATAAATAACAACTTTATTATTGCCTCTAGGGCATATTTCCTTCAGTCTCCCACTTGCACTAGAGTCTATAATCTAGATTACACAGTAATGATTCTAACACCCATGGAGTCTTGGTGATGATCATGTTTTGCTCGTGAGAGAGGCTTAGTCAACGGGTTCACAACATTCAGATCCGTATGTATCTTGCATATCTCTATGTCACCCTCTTTGACTTGGTCACGGATGCAATTGAAGTGTCTCTTGATGTGCTTGGTTCTGTTGTGGAATCTGGATTCCTTTGCCTAGGCAATTGCACCAGTATTGTCACAAAAGATTTTCATTGGACCCGGTGCACTAGGTATTACACCTAGATCGGATATGAACTCCTTCATCCAGACTCCTTCATTTGCTGCTTCCGAAGCAGCTATGTATTCTGCTTCACATGTAGATCCCCCCACAACGCTCTATTAAGAATTGCACCAACTAACAGCTCCACCATTCAATAGAAACACGTATCCGGTTTCGGACTTAGAGTCATCCGGATAAGTGTCAAAGCTTGCATCGACGTAACCATTTACGATGAGCTCTTTGTCACCTCCATAAACGAGAAACATATCCTTAGTCCTTTTCAGGTATTTCAGGATGTTCTTGACCGATGTCTAGTGATCCACTCCTGGATTACTTTGGTACCACCCTGTTAAACTAATAGCAAGACACACATCAGGTCTGGTACACAGCATATCATACATGATAGAACCTATGGCTGAAGCATAGGGAATGACTTTCATTTTCTCTCTATCTTCTGCAGTGGTTGGGCATTGAGTCTGACTCAATTTCACACCTTGTAACACAGAAAAGAACCCTTTCTTTGCTTGATCCATTTTTAACTTCTCCAAAACTTTATCAAGGTATGTGCTTTGTGAAAGTCCAATTAAGCGTCTCGATCTATCTCTATAGATCTTGATGCCCAATATATAAGCAGCTTCACTGAGGTCTTTCATTGAAAAATTCTTATTCAAGTATCCTTTTATGCTATTCAGAAATTCAGTATCATTTCCGATCAACAATATGTCATCCACATATAATATCAGAAATGCTACAGAGCTCCCACTCACTTTCTTGTAAATACAGGCTTATGCAAAAGTCTATATAAAACTATATGCTTTGATCACACTATCAAAGCGTATGTTCCAACTCCGAGGTGCTTGCACCAGTCCATAAATGGATCGCTGGAGCTTGCACACTTTGTTAGAACCTTTTGGATCGACAAAACCTTCTGGTTGCATCATATACAACTCTTCTTTGAGATATCCATTAAGGAATGAAGTTTTGACATTCATTTGCCGAATTTCATAATCATAAAATGCGACAATTGCTAACATGATTCAGACGGACTTAAGCATCGCTACGGGTGAGAAGGTTTCATCGTAGTCAACTCCTTGAACTTGTCGAAAACCTTTCGCAAAAAGTCAAGCTTTGTAGACTGTAACATTACCGTCAGCGTCAGTCTTCTTCTTGAAGATCCATTTATTCTCTATGGCTTGCCGATCATCGGGAAAGTCAACCAAAGTCCATACTTTGTTCTCATACATGGATCCCATCTCAGATTTCATGGCCTCAAGCAATTTTGGGGAATCTGGGCTCATCATCGCTTCCTCATAGTTTGTAGGTTCATCATGGTCAAGTAACATGACCTCCAGAACAGGATTACCGTACCACTCTAGTGCGGATCTTGCTCTGGTTGACCTACGAGGTTCTGTAGTAAGTTTATCAGAAGTTTCATGATCATCATCATTATCTTCCTCACTAATTGGCGTAGGAATCAGTGGAACTAATTTCTATGATGAACTACTTTCCAATAAGGGAGAAGGTACATTTACCTCATCAAGTTCTACTTTCCTCCCACCCACTTCTTTTGAGAGAAACTCCTTCTCTAGAATGGATCCATTCTTAGCAACAAATATCTTGCCTTCAGATCTGCAATAGAAGGTGTACCCAACAGTCCCCTTTGGGTATCCTATGTAGACACATTTCTCCGATTTGGGTTCGAGCTTATCAGGTTGAAGATTTTTCACATAAGCATCGCAGCCCCAAACTTTAAGAAACAACATCTTGGGTTTCTTGCCAAACCACAGTTCATATGGTGTCATCTCAACGGATTTCGACGGTGCCCTATTTAACACGAATGCAACCATCTCTAAAGCATAACCCCAAAATGATAGTGGTAAATCAGTAACAGACATCATAGATCGCACCATATCTAATAAAGTGCGGTTACGATGTTCGGACACACCATTATTGTCGGTGGGAACGACACCTATGGGATCGCCGGGATTCCTTCTATGGTCGGAAGGTGCGGGGTCATGAGAAGAGCAGGTTTAGGAGCAAGCACATGGATCGTTTACCCAGGTTTGGGCCGCGATGATGCATAAAACCCTAGTCCTGCTTTGGTGGATGTATTGAGTGTTCTTGAGCTTTCTAAACTATCTACGATGGTTGTGCCATTCCAAAAAGCCGAATCCCTCTCCTGGTCGCATCGGGCCTCCTTTTATAGGAAAAGGGGCTGCCACAGTGGCACACAGGAGGTGGAAAGGCCTACAGTGCATGAGCTTATCACACGACATTACGGGACAAAGCGCATTAAATGCACTACGCAGGTGTCCATTAGCTTTATCGGGGACGGGAACGAGGCCCGTCCCGTCCGTCGCCACTCCGCCTCGCTTAGACACACGCCCAGGCTAGCGATGCATGCATCGCCATGTTGGCAGGCAGGAAGCTGAGGTGGCGCGGTGGTAGGGCCTTCATGAAGATCCACATGCCGCCACGCAGGTGCTTGCTGATTTGGCCTGGAAGCTGCATGTTGCCACACAGGTGCCTGCCCAGATGGTTGGGCTGGCAGCTGCATGCGAATGGCGGTAGAGTCTTGGCTAGTGCAGGCCTGGCAGTGGCCCTGCTGACGCCCGCAGGAAGGGTCTTGCCGGGGGCCCGGCAAGGGTCTTGCCGTGGTGTTGCTGTCATCCCCGACAAGGGTCTTGCCAGGGGTCTTGTGGATTTCCTTGGCTAGGATCCTGCCGAGGGTCGCCGTCTTCTGGTCCTCATCTGAACCCATATGTTTATGAGCTTGACGAAGATTTGCATGCCACCACAGAGGCGCCTCCCGAGCCTTGGTTCCAACGCAGTTGGTTGGGTTGGAGCCGGTGGGCTCAAGGGTGGCTCACTCCGCTGGCATCGGGCAAGTTGCCTCGGCAAGGCTCTTGCTGGGGCTCCAGGGGGCCCGCCTCGGCAAGTACCTTGCCGAGGGAGTCCACTTCGCCCTCTTGCCCTCCTGCGCTTCTGGTCTTGGTGTTTCCTTGGTTGCCTCGTGCTTCGGCTTCTCTCCGGCTTCCCTCCTCTGCCCTGCTAAGTGTGGCCGCGGCGGGTGGCTCTGACTGCTCGTGCACAAGTAAAGGGGTCAAAAGGAGAGCCCCTACTTTTGTACACCGATAGGAGCCCCCGGGCCTAGGCCACACATAAGTGCGACGCGTTGTTGGGCTAGGCCCAGAACATTGCCCGAGCAGGTGGGGCAGATTTTACCGTAGTAACTTCCCATCCGCTGCGCTTCCCCACGATCGACCCGCGTTGAACGCATGACGTGGAGGGTCGTGCGTGATGTGGGGATCATGCGTGGGGCAGTTTCCGTACGCATGCGTCACATCATGGTAAAGAGGCGGCCCGCGCCTCCTCCGTAATAAAGGAAACGGCCGCAGGCACGCTGCTCATTTCCCCCCTGCGTCTTCTCCAATCTTAGAGCCGACGTTCCTTCCTTCTTTCTCAAACCCTTGCTCGCCGCCGCAGCACCTTTGCTGCCCTTTACCTTCCACCTCTCACAGCCGCCATGGCACCCAAGACTGGCAAGGGCAAGGGAGCGGCCAAGAATGCCGGAGGGGCAGAGCCGCCGGAGAAGGAGTTGGCGGCGCGGCGGACGGAGCTCGCCTACTTGCCGTCGATGATAGACGCGGCCCACCTTCGGGACAACTTCAGGCCGCTATGGGGGGTCAAGACGGGGGGAGAGATGACGGGGCACCCTTCCACACGTGTCATCCCCGCCAACTGCAGCAAAGCCGCCCCGAATCGGTATCCATTCTTCATCGATTACTTCTCCTGCAGCCTCTGCCCCCCTTCTCCGATTTCTTCAATGACATCATGCATACCTTCGGCTTCAACCTCATGGATTTTACCCCAAATGCCGTGGCGTGCATGGCTCTCTTCGCCCATCTCTGCGAGGGCTTTGCCAGAGTGCATCCCAACATGGCGCTCTTCCACCACTACTTCTTCCCTCGGATCCAGCAGGGAGGCGCCATCTCTGGTTGTGTCACCTGGATCCCGAGGTCTAAGGGGACATACTCGGAGGGCGCTCAGAAGGAGAGGTGGGAGGAGTGGCGGGGCCGGTGGTGCTGGATTGAAGAGGAGGATCCACAAGAGTTATGCCGGGTTCGCCAGGTGCCGCTTGTTCGCGGAAACGATTGGAGAAGTGTCGATGTCGACGACGCGAAGCTCACGGTCACCACCACCAGGATTCTTCGCCTCACCGAGGCCGGGCTGACCCTTGAGATGATCAGGGTGGATTTCATCCACCACCGAATCGCTCCACTGCATAACAAGGGGAGGCTGGCCAGGCTCTTCACGAACCCGAGAGACATCATGCGACTCCGCCCCGGCCTCGACCAGAACTTCACCATGTTGACGCACGCCCACTTCTGCCAGCGGCTCTTCCAGCTCGATGTGGACCATGACGATAGAGCCGAGAGGTCCAGCAAGGCTGCGAAGGCCGGCAAGGTCGTCAAGGGGCCCTTGTTTGGGTTGCCGGCAGGGGTGGTCCTGCTGAGCAAGAACTCGCGCCAGACCGACATCATCGCCATGATGCCGGACTACAACACGCACGGCCCCTTCCGAAACTGGGTCGCGCCGCCAGAGGAGCAGGTGTAGGAGTTTTTTGACACAACATGGAGGAGAAGTACATCCGCAAGGAGCCGCGACTTGTCCAGGACACCACCGAGGCAGAGCTGGACTACATCGCCGCCAGGGCGGTGGAGGCAGAGCTTCCTAGGGAGGCTGGCAGCGCCGACGGCGTGGAGGACAAAGCTGCGGCGGCCGCAGAGGAGAAGGAGCTCGCCCAGTGGGCGGAGTCTGCTGGGGAGGCCAGCAGCGCCGGCACCGGGGCTCCTCTTATTGGAGATGATGATGACGAGCCGTCCGAGGAGGAGGCTGAAGTTGTCGAGCCCCCGGCCATGGGGAAAGGGCGAGTCCTGCGACGGGCCACCTCTGGCAAGCCGGTTCGGCCCAGGAGACGTCCGTGCGCCAAGCGAGGGCCGCGACGACGAAGAAGTTGGTGAAGGCCGCGGTGGCGAAGAATAAAGCATCTACTTCTTCTTCGTCTAAGCGTTCCCCAACTCCACCTGCTTCCCCTCCTCCAGCAGGTGACGACACGGAGAAGACCTCAGGTCTCTTAGCCCAAGGAGGAAGAGGAAGGCAGCGGAAGAAGAAACGGAGGACGAGTAAGTGATTCAACTCTTGTCATCTCCGTCCCTCTAGGCCATATCTCTTTTCTTGACTTGCCTTTCATCTTGGCAGGGATACGGAGACACTGGCCAGAGCATAAAGAGGGCCAGGTCTTCGGCGGGCGGCCAGCCCCTGGCGGGCACTTCTAAGGCGCCACTGGTGGTTGTGAGCAGTCCGGACAGCAGCCTGCTACCTCTTGAGCACTACGTTGGTTTTCCCCGAAGAGGAAGGGATGATGCAGTAAAGTAGCGTAAGTATTTCCCTAAGTTTTTGAGAACCAAGGTATCAATCCAGTAGGAGGCTACGCGTGAGTCCCTTGTACCTGCACAAAACAAATAAATCCACGCAACCAACACAAATAGGGGTTGTCAATCCCTATAAGGCCACTTACGAGAGTGAGATCTGATAGATATGATAAGATAATATTTTTGGTATTTTTATGATAAAGATGCAAAGTAAAATAAAGGCAAAGTAAATACAAAGGAAATAACTAAGTAGTAGGAGACCAATATGATAAAGATAGACCCGGGGGCCATAGGTTTCACTAGTGGCTTCTCTTGAGAGCATAAGTATTGTACGGTGGGTGAACAAATTACTGTTGAGCAATTGATAGAATTGAGCATAGTTATGAGAATATCTAGGTATGATCATGTATATAGGCATCACGTCCGAGACAAGTAGACCGACTCCTGCCTACATCTACTACTGTTACTCCACTCATCGACCGCTATCCAGCATGCATCTATAGTATTAAGTTAAAAACAGAGTAACGCCTTAAGCAAGATGACATGATGTAGAGGGATAGACTCATGCAATATGAAGAAAACCCCATCTTGTTATCCTCGATGGCAACAATACAATACGTGCCTTGCTTCCCCTACTGTCACTGGGAAAGGACATCGCAAGATTGAACCCAAAGCTAAGCACTTCTCCCATTGCAAGAAAGATCAATCTAGTTGGCCAAACCAAACTGATAATTCCAAGAGACATGCAAAGATAACCAATCATACATAAAAGAATTCAGAGAAAATTCAAATATTATTCATAGATAGACTTTATCATAAACCCACAATTCATCGATCTCAACAAACACACCGCAAAAAGAAGATTACATCGAATAGATCTCCGCAAGAGAGGGGGAGAACATTGTATTGAGATCCAAAAAGAGAGAAGAAGCCATCTAGCTACTAACTATGGACCCGTAGGTCCGAGGTGAACTACTCACACTTCATCGGAGGGGCTATGGTGTTGATGTAGAAGCCCTCCGTGATCGATGCCCCCTCTGGCGGAGCTCCGGAACAGGCCCCAAGATGGGATCTCGTGGATACAGAAAGTTACGGCGGTGGAATTAGGGTTTTGGCTCCGTATCTGATCGTTTGGGGGTACGTAGGTATATATAGGAGGAAGGAGTACGTCGGCGGAGCAACAGGGGGCCCACGAGGGTGGAGGGCGCGCCTGGTGGGGGTGGGCACGCCCCCCTACCTCGTGGCCTCCTGTTTCTTTTCTTGACGTAGGGTCCAAGTCTCCCGGATCATAATCTTCCTAAAAATCACATTCCTGAAGGTTTCATTCCGTTTGTACTACGTTTGATATTCCTTTTCTTCGAAACCCTAAAACAGGCAAAAAAACAACAATTCTGGGTTGGGCCTCCGGTTAATAGGTTAGTCCCAAAAATAATATAAAAGTGGATAATAAAGCCCAATAATGTCCAAAACAGTAGATAATATAGCGTGGAGCAATCAAAATTATAGATATGTTGGAGACGTATCAAGCATCCCCAAGCTTAATTCCTGCTCGTCCTTGAGTAGGTAAATGATAAAAACAGAATTTTAGATGCGGAGTGCTACTTGGAATAATTTTAATGTAATTCTTCTTAATTGTGGTATGAATATTCAGATCCGAAAGATTCAAGACAAAAGTTCATATTGACATAAAAATAATAATACTTCAAGCATACTAACAAAGCAATTATGTCTTCTCAAAATAACATGGCTAAAGAAAGTTATCCCTACAAAATCATATAGTCTGGCTATGCTCTATCTTCACCACACAAAATATTTAAATCATGCACAACCCCGATGACAAGCCAAACAATTGTTTCATACTTTTGACATTCTCAAAACTTTTTCAATCTTCACGCAATACATGAGCGTGAGCCATGGACATAGAACTATAGGTGGAATAGAGTGGTGGTTGTGGAGAAGACAAAAGGGGAAGATAGTCTCACATCAACTAGGTGTATCAACGGGCTATGGAGATGCCCATCAATATATATCAATGTGAGTGAGTAGGGATTGCCATGCAACGGATGCACTAGAGCTATAAGTATACGAAAACTCAAAAAGAAACTAAGTGGGTGTGTATCCAACTTGCTTGCTCATGAAGACCGAGGGAATTTTGAGGAGGCCCATCATTGGAATATACAAGCCAAGTTCTATAATGAAATATTCCCACTAGTATATGAAAGTGATAACATGAGAGACTCTCTACTATGAACATCATGGTGCTACTTTGAAGCACAAGTGTGGTAAAAGGATAGTAACATTGTCCCTTCTCTCTTTTTCTCTCAATTTTTTTATTTGGGCCTTTTATGGCCTCTTTTCTTTCTCTCTTTTTTTATTACTTTTCGTCCGGAGTCTCATCCCGACTTATGGGGGAATCATAGACTCCATCATCCTTTCCTCACTGGGACAATGCTCTAATAATGATGATCATCACACTTTTATTTTTCTTACAACTCAACAATTACAACTTGATACTTAGAACAAAATATGACTCTATATGAATGTCTCCGGCGGTGTACCGGGATATGCAATGACTCATGACTGACATGTATGAAAGAATTATGAACGGTGGCTTTGCCACAAATACGATGTCGACTACATGATCATGCTAACCAATATGACAATGATGGAGTGTGTCATAATAAATGGAACGGTGGAAAGTTGCATGGAAATATATCTCGGAATGGCTATAGAAATGCCATAATAGGTAGGTATGGTGGCTGTTTTGAGGAAGGTATATGGTTGGTGTATGATACCGACGAAAGGTGTGCGGTATTAGAGAGGCTAGCAAAGGTGGAAGGGTGAGAGTGCGTATAATCCATGGACTCAACATTAGTCATAAAGAACTCATATAATTATTGCAAAAATATACAAGTTATCAAAGCAAAGTATTGCGCGCATGCTCCTATGGGGATAGATTTGTAGAAAAAGACCATCGCTCGTCCTCGACTGCCACTCATAAGGAAGGCAATCAAAAAATAAATCATGCTCCGACTTCATCACATAACGGTTCACCGTACATGCATGCTACGGGAATCACAAGCTTCAACACAAGTATTTCTCAAATTCACAACTACTCAACTAGCATGACTTTAATATCACCATTTCCATATCTCAAAACAATTATCAAGTATCAAACTTATCATAGTATCCAACACACTCATAAGAAAGTTTTATTATTAATCTTGTGTACCAAGCATATTAGGATTTTAAGCAAATTACCATGCTATTTAAGACTCTCAAAATAATCTAAGTGAAGAATGAGAGATCAATAGTTTCTATAAAACAAATCCACCACCGTGCTCTAAAAGATACAAGTGAAGCACTAGAGAAAAATTATATAACTCAAAAGATATAAGCGAAGCACATAGAGTATTCTAGCAAATTCCAAATCATATATCGCTCTCTCAAAATGTGTGTACAGCAAGGATGATTGTGGTAACTAACAAGCAAAGACTCAAATAATACAAGACGCTCCAAGCAAAATACATATGATGTGGCGAATAAAAATATAGCACCAAGTAAAGTTACCGATAGAAGTAGACGAAAGAGGGGATGCCTTCCAGGGCATACCCAAGCTTTGGCTTTTAGGTGTCCTTAGATTATCTTGGGGGTGCCATTGGCATCTCCAATCTTAGGCTCTTGCCACTCCTTGTTCCATAATCCATCAAATCTTTACCCAAAACTTGAAAACTTCACAACACAAAACTTAAAGTAGAAAATCTCATGAGCTCCGTTAGCGAAAGAAAATAAAAGACCACTTGAAGGTACTGTAATGAACTCATTATTTATTTATATTGGTGTTATACCTACTGTATTCCAACTTCTCTATGGTTTATAAACTATTTTACTAGCCACAGATTCATCCAAATAAGCGAACAACACACGAAAAACAGAATCTGTCAAAAACAGAACAGTTTGTAGTAATCCGTAGCTAGCGCAAGATCTGGAACTCCAAAAATTCTAAAATAAATTGCTGTACGTGAAGAATTTATCTATTAATCATCTGCAAAAATAATTAACTAAATAGAACTTTCCAAACAAAAATGGCAGTAGTTCTCGTGAGCGCTAAAGTTTCTGTTTTTTACAGCAAGTTCAATAATACTTTCCCAAGTCTTCCCAACGGTTCTACTTGGCACAAACACTAATTAAAAACAAAAAAACACAACCAAAACAGAGGTTAGATAAATTATTTATTACTAAGCAGGATCAAAAAGCAAGTAATAAAAATAAATTTGGGTTGCCTCCCAACAAGCGCTATCGTTTAACGCCCCTAGCTAGGCATAACAAGCAAGAATAGATCTAGGTATTGCCAACTTTTGTAGGCAATCCATATGTGGCACTCATAATAGATTCATAAGGTAATTTAATTTTCTTTCTAGGAAAGTGTTCCATGCCTTTCCTTAATGGAAATTGGAATCTAATATTTCCTTCCTTCATATCAATAATTGCACCAATCGTTCTAAGGAAAGGTCTACCAAGAATAATAGGACATGAAGGATTGCAATCTATGTCAAGAACAATAAAATATACGGGCACATAATTCCTATTTACAACAATAAGAACATCATTAATTCTTCCCATAGGTTTTTTAATAGTGGAATCCACAAGGTGCAAGTTTAGAGAGCAATCATCAAAATCACGGAAACCTAACAAATCACACAAAGTCTTTGGAATCGTGGAAACACTAGCACCCAAATCACATAAAGCATAGCATTCATGATCTTTAATTTTAATTTTAATAGTTGGTTCCCACTAATAATAAAGTTTTCTAGGGATAGAAACTTCCAATTCAAGTTTTTCTTCAGAAGATTGCATCAAGGCATCAATGATATGTTTAGTAAACGCTTTATTTTGACTATAAGCGTGAGGAGAATTTAGCACGGATTGCAACAAGGAAATACAATCAATCAAAGAGAAATTTTCATAGTTAAATTCATTGAAATCCATAATAGTGGGTTTAGCAACTTCTAGGTTTTTAATTTCTTCAATCCCACTTTTATCAAATTTAGCATCAAGATCAACAAATTCCGAATTCTTGGAACGCCTTCTAGGTAAAGGTGGATCATATTCAGTCCCATCATTATAAAGATTCATATTGCAAAACAAATATTTAATAGGGGACACATCAATAACTTTTAGATCTTCATCTTTATTTTCATAGGAACTAGAAGAACACGCTCTTATAAAGGCATCTTTCTTAGCACGCATCCTAGCGGTTCTTTCTCTGCACTCATCAATGGAAATTCTCATGGCTTTGAGAGACTCATTGATATCATGCTTAGGTGGAATAGATCTAAGTTTCAAAGAATCAACATCAAGAGCAATTCTATCAACGTTCCTAGCCAAATCATCAATCTTAAGCAATTTTTCTTCAATCATAGCATTAAAATTCTTTTGCGAAGTAATAAATTCTTTAATATTAGATTCAAAATCAGAGGGCATCTTATTAAAATTTCCATAAGAATTGTTGTAGGAATTACCATAATTATTAGAGGAATTACTAGGATAAGGCATAGGATTGAAATTTCCTCTATACGCGTTGTTACCAAAATTGTTCCTACTAACAAAATTCACATCCATAGATTCATTATTATTCTCAATCAAATTAGACAAGGGCATATCATTAGGATCAGAAGAAACACTCTTATTAGCAAATAATTTCATAAGTTCATCCATCTTTCCACTCAAAACATTAATTTCTTCTATCGCATGCACCTTTTTATTAGTAGATCTTTCAGTATGCCATTGAGAATAATTAACCATAATATTATCTAGGAGTTTAGTAGCTTCTCCTAAAGTGATTTCCATAAAAGTGCCTCCCGCGGCCGAATCTAAAAGATTTCTAGAAGCAAAATTCAATCCGGCATAAAATTTTTGTATAATCATCCACAAATTTAAACCATGTGTAGGGCAATTACGTATCATTAATTTCATTCTCTCCCAAGATTGTGCAACATGTTCATGATCAAGTTGTTTAAAATTCATAATATCGTTTATAAGAGAGATGATCTTAGCGGGAGGAAAATATTTAGAGATAAAAGCATCTTTGCACTTGTTCCATGAATCAATACTATTTTTAGGCAAAGACGAAAACCAAGCTTTAGCATGATCTCTAAGCGAAAAAGAAATAACTTCAATTTAACAATATCATTATCCACATCTTTCTTCTTTTGCATGTCACACAAATCAACGAAGCTATTTAGATGGGTAGTGGCATCTTCACTAGGAAGGCCGGAAAACGGATCTTACATGACAAGATTCAGCAAAGCAGCATTAATTTCACAAGATTCAGCATCGGTAAGAGGAGCAATCGGAGTGCTAATAAAATCATTGTTGTTGGTATTGGTGAAGTCACACAATTTAGTATTATCTTGAGCCATCGTGACGAGCAAGCAAACTAACACACAAGCAAACAGAAAGCAAGCGGGCAAAAAGAGGCAAATAGAGAAAGATAGGGAGAATAGAGAGAGAGGGCGAATAAAACGGCAAGGGTGAAGTGGGGGAGAGGAAAACGAGAGGCAAATGGCAAATAATGTAATGCGGGACATAAGGGTATGTGATGGGTACTTGGTATGTTGACTTTTGTGGAGGCCTCCCCGGCAATGGCGCCAGAAATCCTTCTTGCTACCTCTTGAGCACTACGTTGTTTTTCCCCGAAGAGGAAGGGATGATGCAGCAAAGTAGCGTAAGTATTTCCCTCAGTTTTTGAGAAGCAAGGTATCAATCCAGTAGGAGGCTACGCGCTAGTCCCTTGTACCTGCACAAAACAAATAAATCCTCGCAACCAAGGCAAATAGGGGTTGTCATCCCTATAAGGCCACTTACGAGAGTGAGATCTGATAGATATGATAAGATAATATTTTTTGTATTTTTATGATAAAGATGCAAATTAAAATAAAGGCAAAGTAAATAACAAAGGAAATAACTAAGTAGTAGAAGATCAATATGATAAAGATAGACCCAGGGGCATAGTTTCACTAGTGGCTTCTCTAGAGAGCATAAGTATTCTACGGTGGGTGAACAAATTACTGTTGAGCAATTGACAGAATTGAGCACAATTGTGAGAATATCTAGGTATGATCATGTATATAGGCATCACGTCCGAGACAAGTAGACCGACTCCTGCCTGCATCTACTACTATTACTCCACTCATTGACCGCTATCCAGCATGCATCTAGAGTATTAAGTTAAAAACAGAGTAACGGCTTAAGCAAGATGACATGATGTAGAGGGATAGACTCATGCAATATGAAGAAAACCCCATCTTGTTATCCTCGATGGCAACAATACAATACGTGCCTTGCTGCCCCTACTCTCACTGGGAAAGAACACCGCAAGATTGAACCCAAATCTAAGCACTTCTCCCATTGCAAGAAAGATCAATCTAATAGGCCAAACCAAACTGATAATTCGAAGAGACTTGCAAAGATAACCAATCATACATAAAAGAATTCATAGAAGATTCAAATATTATTCATAGATAGACTTGATCCTAAACCCACAATTCATCGGTCTCAACAAACACACCACAAAAAGAAGATTACATCGAATAGATCTCCACAAGAGAGGGGGAGAACATTGTATTGAGATCCAAAAAGAGAGAAGAAGCCATCTAGCTACTAACTATGGACCCGTAGGTCTGAGGTGAACTATTCACACTTTATTGGAGGGCTATGGTGTTGATGTAGAAGCCCTCCATGATCGATGCCCCCTCCGGCGGAGCTCCGGAACAGGACCCAAGATGGGATCTTGTGGATACAGGAAGTTACGGTGGTGGAATTAGGGTTTTGGCTCCATATCTGATCGTTTGGGGGTACGTGGGTATATATAGGAGGAAGGAGTACGTCGGTAGAGCAACAGGGGGCCCATGAGGGTGGAGGGCGCGCCTGGTGGGGGTGGGCCTGCCCCCTACCTCGTGGCCTCCTGTTTCTTTTCTTGACATAGGGTCCAAGTCTCCCGGATCATAATCTTCCTAAAAATCACGTTCCCGAAGGTTTCATTCCGTTTGGACTTCGTTTGATATTCCTTTTCTTCGAAACCCTAAAACAGGCAAAAACAACAATTCTGGGCTGGGCCTCCAGTTAATAGGTTAGCCCCAAAAATAATATAAAAGTGGATAATAAAGCCCAATAATGTCCAAAACAGTAGATAATATAGGATGGAGCAATCAAAAATTATAGATACGTTGGAGACGTATCACAGCCCCCGGCGCCGCCCCGAGCGTAAGTTCGCCACTCACTCCCCGTCGATGTGTGCCAAGGGCATGATCCTTGGTGCTGACTTTGCCGTAATCACAGGAGGAGGACAACAGCAGGAGGAACCACTAAGGGCTACGCCCAACACGCCGCTTCCGTCAACCACGCCGCCCCGAGGGGCGTCCCTGGCAAGGGCGCCAAGCACCGAACTCATGCACACGGAGGAGGAGGAGGAGGCAAGCTTGGGCACCGGCGGCCGCACCTCGGCGCCTGATGCTGGCGGAGAGGGGGCCTCTGCTTCCCAGCCCTGCACGGGTAAGCCACTCGCCTTCCATCCCTTTTCATTTTCTTGAATCTTGGTCTTGGCTTCACTTCACCCCCCCCCCCCCCCCGCCTTCTGATATCCAGATCCTCTCCTAGCAGACCGGGAGGACCTGGACACCGTCATCGAGGATGTCGCCAAGAACGCCATGGTGGAGGCCGAGAAGATCACCGCCGCGGAGGCCGCCAAAGGCGCTACTAAGGATGCCGCCAAGGGGCCTGCCGGGGAGCCCAGCAAGGGTACTGTCGAGGAGGCCGACAAGGGACCTGCCGGGGAGGCCAGCGAGCCCGTTGCCGAGGAGGAGGGGGCTGATGACCAGCCTTCCTCCTCTACTACCTCTGGCTCCGGCAGGTACCTGAGGGTGAGCGACGACCTCTTCGTCCACCTCCCAGGGTCGTCGAGCTTCCAAGGCAACCATAGAGGGAGAGGTGTTCGACGAAGAGGAGCTTGCCGCCGCCGGGCTCGAGGTTGTCGACGAGCCGAGCGCCGGTGGCGATAGTTCTCAGGAAGAGCGGCTTCTCTAGGCCATGGGTGCCAACTTCCGGAAGCTCCAGGCACTCCACCACGCCTGCCTGGACATGGCCAAGTCCATGGCGGCAACGGTGGACAAGGCAGAGGCTTAACTCAAGGTATGCATCGCCGAGACGCAGACTTGGTTCCGCCAAGCTTGTGAGGAGCTGAAGGCCCCCCAAGGCGAGCTGGCCAAGCGCGAGGTGGAGCTCACCATGAAGTAGGCAGACATGGAGAAGTCCCAGGAGACGGAGGAGAGCTTGGCCGCCGCAGCCGAGGCCGCTCGAGCCCAGCACCAGGCCGCGCTGAACTCCTAGGAGGAGGACCTTGCCGCGCGTGAGGAGAAGCTTGCCGCAACGCTCCGCGGCAAGGATGAGGAGGTGGAGAAGCTCGTCGTCGAGCGGACCTAGGGGTTGGGGCAGAGGCACAGGGAGGCACTCAATGCCCAGGCTCAGGTTCACGCCAACAAGATGAAGGAGCTAGAGGTGGAGCGGGATGGACTGAAAAACCAGGTCCTGACGTTGTCCAAGGAGAAGGACACGCTCAACAGCGCTCTAACGAAGGCGCAGGGCGTGGTCCTCAGCATGGCTGGGGAGCTCTCTAAGGCCAACAACTCCATTAAAGCCCTCAAGCTGAAGCTGGAGGGTCTCGAGGGGATGTTGTCGGAGAGCAAGGCTCGGGAGGAGGCCCTGACCAAGAGTCTGGAGACTGAGAAGCAGCTACGGAAGGACGACACCCTCGCCCACAAGGAGCACTTGGAGGGCGAGAACCGCTGGCTCAATCGCCTCGCCGCTGTTGCCGACAAGGCCACCACGCAGATGGCTACCATCGGGATATCGGATGTGAGGTACGCCCCGGAGCCGAACTTGAGCGCCAACTACAGCATGCCCCTGTTCTTTGAGAGGGTTGTCGGTGCCTTGGAGCGGCTTCGTGCTAACCAGGCGGCCTCGCCGGCTAATGAGGCCCGGAGGCTTTGCCAGGGTGCCATGACCAAGGTTATCACCAAGATGGCATACTGGAACCCCAACCTCGACTTCGACGCCGCGCTAGACAGCTTGCCGGCGGGTGTGGACCTCGCGGTGCTCAAGGAGCGTATCAAGCCCATTGTCACATCCCTAGCTTCTGGTAATGCTCTAGGCTAGCTTCGTGTGTGCATCATGTTTAAATTCTGAAATTTGAACTGAGGGAAATTGGAAGCCTCTAAACCCTAAATAAAAGAAGGGCAAAAACCCTAAAATCTCATTCATTGTTCCAAAATGTTCTTCTTAGATGTTTAATATTTTTGGCAAGGGTTTTGATCCAAACCAAAAATAATGAACATTTTAAAAGGATTTATTTTGAGACTTTGAATTTAAATCAATACTATTTTGAACTTATATCCAAATATTACTGAATATATGTTCAAATAACTGAAACATTTTTATGTGCTTTGGTATAATTCCATTGTGCTAAATAAAATGTTAAGGGGAATTTTGTCACTGTCTTTGAATTTGTTTTATTTCAAAACAGTGGCAAAAGATTAAATAAAAACAAAACAGAGAAAAAAAATAAAAAGAGCAAAGCTTACCTGGCGCTTACCTGTCCAGCCCAGCCGGCCCAGCTCCCCCAGCGGCCCAGCCCGCCACCGCTAACCCCCTGTCGCCTTCCTCCTCTGCCAGGAGGACGGGCACGCGCCCGAGCTCGCCACGCCACCACCCTGCTCGTCTGCATCGCCTGGACACCACGACGCCTCGCGCCTTCTCCTCGGCGCCGCCTCGACCCCTGGAACCCTCCCGCTCACTCCCTCGTCCCCATCTCCTAATCTGTTCTTTCTCTCGCACGCACCCGAGAGCGACCATCGCTGCCGCTTGCTGCTGCCGCGGCCACCGCCGCCCCCTCGCTTCTCTGACCAGCCCACGAGCTCCGCCTAGAACCCGAGCGCCTCTCCGCCGACCCACGCAAGGCCGGAGGACCCCAAGACGACGCCGCGACCCTTCTTCCCCGACCACGGCCGCCGGATGCCGCCGCCCGATTCGTCGTCCACAGGGCCTCCCTGAGCTCACCGTCTTCTTCATACGACTCGCTGTGAGCCCCTCTCCCTTTCCCCTCATACCCCGTGGTGGATTTGGTTCGCTAGCTCGATTCCCGCCATCAACGAGAGCTTCTCGCCGCCGCGCTTGTCACTGCCAGCGCTAGCAAGCCCCGACGACCAAACCGAGCTCGCAGACTACTTCCGTGTGCTGTGTAGATGCCGCTGCGCTGCTCAGCTCCCTCGCCCCCGAGCTCTAGCCCTCTCAGCCGCAACCACCGAACTCCGGCCGCCGCCGCAAGCTCCGCTCCGGCGAGTGCTGACCACCCCGTGTCCTTCCGTCACCTCCTTCGGATGCGCACGAGCGCTAGGAACCCACAGAGCCTCTCCGCGCGGCGTTTGGCCGCCGGAGCAAGAAACCCGAAGGCCTCCGCCGTCTCGGCCTCGCCGGCGTCAAGCCGACGGCAGGTTAGGCCCTGCTGACCAGGGGTTTGACCCCCCTGGGTCGATGACAGGTGGGGCCAGCCCCCCTGTTAATTAGTTTAGTTTATTTTAATTTATTTAGCCACTGTTTCACTGCCATGTGGGCCCGAGGCCCTACTAATTTGGTTTAGGTACTAATTAAATTTTAGCTAACCCACTGACCCGCTGACTGTGGGCCCTAGCCCTTCTAATTACGTTAGTTAAGAATTAACTAAACCCTCTTTAGTTCCTGTGTCACTGACGTGTGGTCCCCACACATCAGGTTTGACCGGACCAGCCCAGTTGACCCTGCTGACGTCACTGTGACGTGGGGCTGACGCAATAAGTATTTTCTGGATTTAAAAATAATCAGGAAATTCCAGAAAATAGCTAAAACTTCAATAAATCATAGAAATTCAACCGTAACTCCAAATTAAATAATTTATATATGAAAAATTATCAGAAAAATTCAAGGAATCCATCTGTACCATTTTCATGCATGTTAGAACAACTTATCACTACTGTTTAGGACAAATGAATTAAATGGCATTTGAATAATCACATATGGAGTTTGAATTTGAATCTTGTATTCAAACCAACTTCATTTAATCTGTTGCTAGTTGCATTAGCTCAAAACACATTCATATTGCCATGTCATAGCATGCATCATTTTGTGCATTGCATTGATTGTGTTCTTCTTTGTTGCCGGTATCTGTTCCCTCCCGGTAGATGATGTTCCGACGTTGTGATCGTTGACACTGATGAAGACTCAATGTTATCTTCAGAAGTGCCAGGCAAGCAAAAACCCCTTGTTCATTCTGATACAATCCTACTCTCTCGCTCCTGCTCTCTTTTACTGCATTAGGACAACAACGACTTATTTGATACTTGCTGCGGTAGCTGAACCCTTTATCCTTTGCATGACCTGTCATTGCCACAGTAAATAGATGAAACCCACTAGCATGAGTAGGAGTTGTTTGAGCCCTGATGTGCCTACTCATTCATGCTTGTTTGTCATGCCTGCTACTGCTTAGAGTTGTGTCAGGCCTGATTCATCGGGGATGAATCAGAGGCGTGTGAACATGTCCCAATGTGTGTGAGCTAAGTGTGTGAACACGATTTGGTAAAGGTAGCGGTGAGAGGCCATGTAGGAGTACATGGTGGGTTGTCTCATTGCAGCCGTCCTCAGGAACTGAGTTCTGTGTTTGTGATCCATGACCAGCTACTACCACACATTGGAATGCTTAAGTGCCCCTCTCGACTTATTAATCAACATGATCTCTGTCCAGGAGTTGCAACTAGTTTCTGGTGTTTGTAGGTAGTGTTAGTAGTCTACCAAGTGGCACCCGGTACAGGTGGGCTTGGGACAGACTAGGCACAGTGGCCCGGTGTACCAAGTGGCACCCGGTTGGTGGGCTTGGGAACCCTGCACACATCGTTTAGGGCCGTAAGCGACACCCTGGCCGGATCTCCTTGCGGATGGAACCCGAATAGGCGATAAACCTGGACTAGAGACTTGTTCGGTTAGTCAGGTCGTGGCCGACTCCCTCGCCCGGCTTCCGCTTGAAGGTTGCCGAGGTACAAGACGTGTACAGGGCGGTAAGTGGCGGGAGCGTGTGTGAAGAAGTACACCCCTGCAGGGTTAACATCATCTATTCGAATAGCCGGATTCCTTGGATATGGAAACTTGGACCCCTTGTACAGTTCATAGACAAGTGAAAGTGGATACTCTAAAACACGCAAGATAAGCGTGAGTGCTATGGATGGCGTTCTCGTAGGGAGACGGGAGCGGATCCTTAGTGGTGTATTGATATGGTGAATATGTGGACTCGTGTGCGCCACCTCAAAAGAGTTACTCGCAGTCGTAGTTTAGGATAGCCACCGAGTCAAAGCTGGCTTGCTGCAGTTAAACCCCACCACCCCTTTGTTGATAATGATGCATATGTAGATAGTTCTGATGTAAGTCTTGCTGGGTACATTTGTACTCACGTTTGCCTATTTTATGTTTTTGCAGAGAGATTTCGGTCTCGCTAGTAGTTGTTGGAAATATGCCCTAGAGGCAATAATAAAAGTATTATTATTATATTTCCTTGTTCATGATAATTGTCTTTTATTCATGCTATAACTGTATTATCCGAAAATCGTAATACACGTGTGAATACATAGACCACAATATGTCCCTAGTAAGCCTCTAGTTGACTAGCTCGTTGATCAATAGATGGTCACGGTTTCCTGGCTATGGACATTGGATGTCGTTGATAACGGGATCACATCATTAGGAGAATGATGTGATGGACAAGACCCAATCCTAAGACTAGCCCAAAGATCGTGTAGTTCGTTTGCTAGAGCTTTGCCAATGTCAAGTATCTCTTCCTTTGACCATGAGATCGTGTAACTCCTGGATACCGTAGGAGTGCTTTGGGTGTATCAAACGTCACAACGTAACTGGGTGACTATAAAGGTGCACTACAGGTATCTCCGAAAGTATCTATTGTTTTATGCGGATCGAGACTGGGATTTGTCACTCCGTGAAAACGGAGAGGTATCTCTGGGCCCACTCGGTAGGACATCATCATATGCGCAATGTGACCAAGGAGTTGATCACGGGATGATGTGTTATGGAACGAGTAAAGTGACTTGCCGGTAACGAGATTTAACAAGGTATCGGTATACCGACGATCGAATCTCGGGCAAGTAAAATACCGCTAGACAAAGGGAATTGTATACGGGATCAATTGAGTCCTTGACATCGTGGTTCATCCGATGAGATCATCGTGGAACATGTGGGAGCCATCATGGGTATCCAGATCCCGCTGTTGGTTATTGACCGGAGAACGTCTCGGTCATGTCTGCATGTCTCCCGAACCCGTAGGGTCTACACACTTAAGGTTCGATGACGCTAGGGTTATAAAGGAAGCTTGTATGTGGTTACCGAATGTTGTTCGGAGTCCCGGATGAGATCCCGGACGTCACGAGGAGTTCCGAAATGGTCCGGAGGTAAAGATTTATATATAGGAAGTCCTGTTTCGGCCATCGGGACAAGTTTCGGGGTCATCGGTATTGTACCGGGACCACCGGAAGGGTCCCGGGGGCCCACTGGGTGGGGCCACCTGCCCCGGGGGGCCACATGGGCTGTAGGGGGTGCGCCTTGGCCTACATGGGCCAAGGGCACCAGCCCCAAGAGGCCCATGCGCAAGGAAACTTGGAGAGGGAAGAGTCCTAAAGGGGGAAGGCACCTCCGAGGTGCCTTGGGGAGGATGGACTCCTCCCCATCCTTAGCCGCACCCCTTCCTTGGAGGAGGGGGCAAGGCTGCGCCCTTCCCCTCTCCCTTGGCCCTATATATAGTGGGGAAAAGGAGGAGCAATCAGACCTAAGGCCTTTGGTTGCCTCCCTCTCCCTCCCGTGACACATCTCCTCTCCCGTAGGTGCTCGGCGAAGCCCTGCAGGATTGCCACGCTCCTCCATCACCACCACGCCGTTGTGCTGCTGTTGGATGGAGTCTTCCTCAACCTCTCCCTCTCTCCTTGCTGGATCAAGGCGTGGGAGACGTCACCGGGCTGTACGTGTGTTGAACGCGGAGGTGCCGTCCGTTCGGCACTAGGATCATCGGTGATCTGAATCACGACGAGTACGACTCCATCAACCCCGTTCACTTGAACGCTTCCGCTTAGCGATCTACAAGGGTATGTAGATGCACTCTCCTTTCTACTCGTTGCTGGTCTCTCCATAGATAGATCTTGGTGTTACGTAGGAAATTTTTTGAATTTCTGCTACGTTCCCCAACAGTGGCATCATGAGCTAGGTCTATTGCGTAGATTCTTTGCACGAGTAGAACACAAAGTAGTTGTGGGCGTCGATATTGTTCAATATGCTTGCCGTTACTAGTCTTATCTTGATTCGGCGGCATCGTGGGATGAAGCGGCCCGGACCAACCTTACACGTACGCTTACGTGAGACCGGTTCCACCGACTGACATGCACTAGATGCATAAGGTGGCTAGCGGGTGTCTGTCTCTCCTACTTTAGTCGGATCGGATTCGATGAAAAGGGTCCTTATGAAGGGTAAATAGCAATTGGCATATCACGTTGTGGTCTTTGCGTAGGTAAGAAACGTTCTTGCTAGAAACCCATAGCAGCCACGTAAAACATGCAACAACAATTAGAGGACGTCTAACTTGTTTTTGCAGGGTATGCTATGTGATGTGATATGGCCAAAGGATGTGATGAATGATATATGTGATGCATGAGATTGATCATGTTCTTGTAATAGGATTCACGACTTGCATGTCGATGAGTATGACAACTGGCAGGAGCCATAGGAGTTGTCTTTATTTTTTGTATGACCTGCGTGTCATTGAAGAACGCCATGTAAACTACTTTACTTTATTGCTAAACGCGTTAGTCATAGAAGTAGAAGTAGTCGTTGGCGTGACAACTTCATGAAGACACGATGATGGAGATCATGATGATGGAGATCATGGTGTCATGCCGGTGACAAGATGATCATGGAGCCCCGAAGATGGAGATCAAAAGGAGCAAAAAATGATATTGGCCATATCATGTCACTATTTGATTGCATGTGATGTTTATCATGTTTATGCATCTTGTTTGCTTAGAACGACGGTAGTAAATAAGATGATCCCTCATTAAAATTTCAAGAAGTGTTCTCCCCTAACTGTGCACCGTTGCTACAGTTCGTCGTTTCGAAGCACCACGTGATGATCGGGTGTGATAGATTCTTACGTTCACATACAACGGGTGTAAGACAGTTTTACACAGCGAAAACACTTAGGGTTAACTTGACGAGCCTAGCATGTACAGACATGGCCTCGGAACACAGAGACCGAAAGGTCGAGCATGAGTCGTATAGTAGATACGATCAACATGAAGATGTTCACCGATGATGACTAGTCCGTCTCACGTGATGATCGGACACGGCCTAGTTTGACTCGGATCATGTAATCACTTAGATGACTAGAGGGATGTCTATCTGAGTGGGAGTTCATAAGATGAACTTAATTATCTTGAACATAGTCAAAAGACCTTTTGCAAATTATGTCGTAGCTCACGCTATAGTTCTACTGTTTAGATATGTTCCTAGAGAAAATATAGTTGAAAGTTGATAGTAGCGATTATGCGATCAGTAGAAAGCTCATGTCCTTAATGCACCGCTCAATGTGCTGAACCCCAAACGTCGTTTGTGGATGTTTCGAACATCGAACATACACATTTTGATAACTACGTGATAGTTCAGTTAAATGGTTTAGAGTATAGGCACCAAAGATGTTTTCGAAATGTCGCGGAACATATGAGATGTTTCGAGGGCTGAAATTAAGATTTCAGGCTCGTGCCCACGTCAAGAGGTATGAGACCTCCGACGATTTTCTTAGCCTGCAAACTAAGGGAGAAAAGCTCAATCGTTGAGCTTGTGCTCAGATTGTCTGAGTACAACAATCACTTGAATCGAGTGGGAGTTGATCTTCCAGATGAGATAGTGATGTTTCCCCAAAGTCATTGCCACCAAGCTGCTAGAGCTTCGTGATGAACTATAACATATCAAGGATAGAGATGATGATCCTTGAGGTATTCGCGTTGTTTGACATCGCGAAAGTAGAAATCAAGAAGGAGCATCAATTGTTGATGGTTGGTGAAACCACTAGTTTCAAGAAGGGCAAGGGAACAAAGGGATACTTCATGAAACGGCAAATCAGCTGCTGCACCAATGAAGAAACCCGAGGTTGAACCCAAACCCGAGACTAAGTGCTTCTGTAATAGGGGAACAACCACTGGAGCAGGATTACCCTAGATACTTGGTAGATGAGAAGGCTGGCAAAGTCGATAGAAGTATATTGGATATACATTATGTTAATGTGTACTTTACTAGTACTCCTAGTAGCACCAGGGTATTGGATACCGGTTCGGTTGCTAAGTGTTAGTAACTCGAAATAAAAGCTACGGAATAAACGGAGACTAGCTAAAGGTGAGCTGACGATATGTGTTGGAAGTTTTTCCAAGGTTGATATGATCAAGCATCGCACGCTCCCTCTACCACCGAGATTGGTGTTTGCGTTGAGCATAGACATGATTGGATTATGTCTATCGCAATACGGTTATTCATTTAAGGAGAATAATGGTTACTCTATTTTTGAATAATACCTTCAATGGTCTTGCACCTAAAGGAATGGTTTATTGAATCTCGGTCGTAGTGATACACATTTTCATGCCAAAAGATATAAGATAGCAATGATAGTACCACTTACTTGTGGCACTGCCATGTAAGTCATAATGGTGTAAAACGCATGAAGAAGCTCCATGTTGATGGATCTTTGGACTCACTCATTTTTGAAAAGTTTGAGACATGCGAACCATGTCTATTGGTATATATGCATGAAGAAACTCCATGCAAATGGACCGTTTGAACTCACTTGATTTTGAATTACTTGAGATATGCAAATCATACCACATGGGCAAGATGACTGAAAAGCCTCGGTTTCAGTAAGATGGAACAAGATAGCAACTTGTTGGAAGTAACACATTTTGATGTGTGCAGTCCAATGAGTGCTGAGGCATGCAGTGAATATCGTTATGTTCTTACTTCACAGATGATTCGAGTAGATGTTGAGAATATTTACTTGATGAAACACAAGTCTGAATTATTGAATGGTTCAAATAATTTCAGAGTGAAGTAGAAGATCATTGTGACAAGAGGATAAAATGTCTATGATATGATCATAGAGATGAATATCTGAGTTACGAGTTTTGGCACACAATTAAGACATTGTGGAAATTGTTTCGCAATTAATACCGCCTGGAACACCATAGTGTGATGGTGTGTCCGAACATCATAGTTGCACCCTATTGGATATGGTGCGTACCATGATGTCTCTTATCGAATTACCACTATCGTTCATGGGTTAGGCATTAGAGACAACCACATTCACTTTAAATAGGGCACCACGTAATTCCGATGAGATGACACCGTATGAATTATGGTTTAGAGAAACCTAAGTTGTCGTTTCTTAAAGGTTTGGGGCTGCGACGCTTATGTGAAAAAGTTTCAGGATTAAGCTCGAACCCAAAGCGGATAAAATACATCTTCATAGGACACCCAAAACAGTTGGGTATACCTCCTAATTCAGATCCGAAAGCCATAGGGATTGTTTCTTGAATCGGGTCCTTTCTCGAGGAAAGTTTCTCTCGAAAGAGTTGAGTGGGAGGATGGTGGAGACTTGATGAGGTTATTGAACCATCACTTCAACCAGTGTGTAGCAGGGCACAGGAAGTTGTTCCCGTGGCACCTACACCAATTGAAGTGGAAGCTTATGATATTGATCATGAAGTTTCGGATCAAATCACTGCCGTACCTCGTAGGGTGACAAGGATACGTACTACTTCAGAGTGGTACGGTAATTCTGTCTTGGAAGTCATGTTGCTGGACAACAATGAACCTACGAGCTATGGAGAAGCGATGGTGGGCCCGAATTCCGACAAATGGTTAGAAGCCATGAAATCCGAGATAGTATCCATATATCAGAACAAAGCATGGACTTTGGTGGACTTGCCCGATGATCGGCAAGCCATTGAGATAAATGGATCTTTTAAGAAGAAGACGGACGCGGATGGTAATGTCACCATCCATGAAGCTCGACTTGTGGCGAAAAGTTTTTCACAAGTTCAAGGAGTTGACTACGATGAGTTTTTCTCATCCGTAGCGATGCTTAAAGTCCGTCGGAATCATGTTAGCATTAGCTGCATTTATGAAATCTGGCAGATGGATGTCAAGACAAGTTTCCTTACTAGTTTTCGTAAGGAAAGGTTGTATGCAATACAATCAGAAAAGTTTTGTCGATCCTAAGGATGCTAAAAGGTATGCTAGCTCCAGCGATCCTTTTAAGGACTGGAGTGAGCATCTCGGAGTTGGAATGAATGCTTTGATGATGATCAAAGATTTTGGGTTTGTACAAAGTTTATGAGAAACTTGTATTTCCAAAGAAGTGAGTGGGAGCACTATAGAATTTCTGATGAGTATATGTTGTTGACATATTGATGATCAGAGATGATGTAGAATTTCTGGAAAGCATATAGGGTTATTTTGAAAGTGTTTTTTCAATGGAAAGCCTGGATTAAGCTACTTGAACATTGAGCACCGAGATCTATAAGGATAGATCAAAATACTTAATAATACTTTCAAATGAGCACATACCTTGACATGATCTTGAAAGTATTCAAGATAGGATCAGTCAAAGAAGAAGTTCTTGCCTGAGTTGTAAGGTATGAAGTTGAGACTTAAAGCTCGACCACGGCAGAATAGAGAGAAAGGACGAAGGTCGTCCCCTATGCTTAAGACGTAGGCTCTTCAGTATGCTATGCTGTGTACCGCACCGAAGTGTGCCTTGCCATGAGTCAGTCAAGGGGTACAAGAGTGATCCATCAATGGATCATAGGACAGCGGTCAAAGTTATCCTTAGTAACTAGTGGACTAAGGAATTTTTCTCGATTATGGAGGTGGTAAAAGAGTTCGTCGTAAAGGTTACGTCGATGCAAGCTTAACACCTATCCGGATAGCTCTGAGTAGAGAGACCGGATACATATAATGGAGCAATAATTTAGAATAGCTCCAAGTAGAACAGTTGTTTGGAATAGCTCCAAATAGAACATGGTAGCTGCATCTAGGAGATGACATAGAGATTTGTAAAGCACACACGGATATGAAAGGTTCAGACCCGTTGACTAAAACCTCTCTCACAAGCAACATGATCAAACATAAAACTCATTGAGTGTTAATCACATAGTGATGTGAACTAGACTACTGACTCTAGTAAACTCTTGGGTATTAGTCACATGGCGATGTGACCTGTGAGTGTTAATCACATGACAATGTGAACTAGATTATTGACTCTAGTGCAAGTGGGAGACTGTTGGAAATATGCCCTAGAGGCAATAATAAAAGTATTATTATTATATTTCCTTGTTCATGATAATTGTCTTTTATTCATGCTATAACTGTATTATCCGGAAATCGTAATACACGTGTGAATACATAGACCACAATATGTCCCTAGTAAGCCTCTAGTTGACTAGCTCGTTGATCAATAGATGGTCACGGTTTCCTGGCTATGGACATTGGATGTCGTTGATAACGGGATCACATCATTAGGAGAATGATGTGATGGACAAGACCCAATCCTAAGACTAGCCCAAAGATCGTGTAGTTCCTTTGCTAGAGCTTTGCCAATGTCAAGTATCTCTTCCTTTGACCATGAGATCGTGTAACTCCTGGATACCGTAGGAGTGCTTTGGGTGTATCAAACGTCACAACGTAACTGGGTGACTATAAAGGTGCACTACAGGTATCTCCGAAAGTATCTATTGTTTTATGCGGATCGAGACTGGGATTTGTCACTCCGTGAAAACGGAGAGGTATCTCTGGGCCCACTCGGTAGGACATCATCATATGCGCAATGTGACCAAGGAGTTGATCACGGGATGATGTGTTACGGAACGAGTAAAGTGACTTGCCGGTAACGAGATTTAACAAGGTATCGGTATACCGACGATCGAATCTCGGGCAAGTAAAATACCGCTAGACAAAGGGAATTGTATACGGGATCAATTGAGTCCTTGACATCGTGGTTCATCCGATGAGATCATCGTGGAACATGTGGGAGCCATCATGGGTATCCAGATCCCGCTGTTGGTTATTGACCGGAGAACGTCTCGGTCATGTCTGCATGTCTCCCGAACCCGTAGGGTCTACACACTTAAGGTTCGATGACGCTAGGGTTATAAAGGAAGCTTGTATGTGGTTACCGAATGTTGTTCGGAGTCCCGGATGAGATCCCGGACGTCACGAGGAGTTCCGGAATGGTCCGGAGGTAAAGATTTATATATAGGAAGTCCTGTTTCGGCCATCGGGACAAGTTTCGGGGTCATCGGTATTGTACCGGGAGCACCGGAAGGGTCCCGGGGACCCACCGGGTGGGGCCACCTGCCCCGGGGGGCCACATGGGATGTAGGGGGTGCGCCTTGGCCTACATGGGCCAAGGGCACCAGCCCCAAGAGGCCCATGCGCAAGGAAACTTGGAGAGGGAAGAGTCCTAAAGGGGGAAGGCACCTCCGAGGTGCCTTGGGGAGGATGGACTCCTCCCCATCCTTAGCCGCACCCCTTCCTTGGAGGAGGGGGCAAGGCTGCGCCCTTCCCCTCTCCCTTGGTCCTATATATAGTGGGGAAAAGGAGGAGCAATCAGACCTAAGGCCTTTGGTTGCCTCCCTCTCCCTCCCGTGACACATCTCCTCTCCCGTAGGTGCTCGGCGAAGCCCTGCAGGATTGCCACGCTCCTCCATCACCACCACGCCGTTGTGCTGCTGTTGGATGGAGTCTTCCTCAACCTCTCCCTCTCTCCTTGCTGGATCAAGGCGTGGGAGACGTCACCGGGCTGTACGTGTGTTGAACGCGGAGGTGCCGTCCGTTCGGCACTAGGATCATCGGTGATCTGAATCACGACGAGTACGACTCCATCAACCCCGTTCACTTGAACGCTTCCGCTTAGCGATCTACAAGGGTATGTAGATGCACTCTCCTTTCTACTCGTTGCTGGTCTCTCCATAGATAGATCTTGGTGTTACGTAGGAAATTTTTTGAATTTCTGCTACGTTCCCCAACAGTAGTTCCACATGGACTTCGATGTTTAGCTTGATACCTCAGCTACGATCTTGTGCCCTCGGCAGGATCTGGTAGATGGTCAGGCTTCTCAGCCTTTTTCATTTATAGTTGTCTGTACTCAGACATGTTTAGCTTCCGCTTGTGCTTTGATTTGTATGCTCTGAGTGTTGGGTCATGAGACTCATGTTTGTAATATCTCGCTCCTCGGAGCCTAATAAATAATTACTTGAGTCGTAGAGTCATGTTGTGATGCCATGTTGTATCTGCACATATCGAGCATATTGTGTGTATGTTGTTCAAATGCTTGGTATGTGTGGGATCTGACTATCTAGTTGTTTATCCTTAGTAGCCTCTCTTACCGGGAAATGTCTCCTAGTGTTTCCACTGAGCCATGGTAGCTTGCTACTGCTCCGGAACACTTAGGCTGGCCGGCATGTGTCCTTCTTCGTTCCTGTGTCTGTCCCTTCAGGGAAATGTCACGCGATGAATACCGGAGTCCTGTTAGCCCGCTACAGCCCGGTTCACCGGAGTCCTGCTAGCCCAGTGCTACAGCCTGGATTCACTCGCTGATGACCGACACGTTCGATGCTGGGTCATGGATGCCTGTCCCTGTAAGTCTGTGCCACTTTGGGTTTACGACTAGCCACGTCAGCCCGGGCTCCTTATCATATGGATGCTAGCGACACTATCATATACGTGTGCCAAAAGGCGCAAACGGTCCCGGGCAAAGGTAAGGCGACACCCGTGGAAATACCGTGCGTGAGGCCGCAAAGTAATATGAGGTGTTACATGCTAGATCGATGTGGCATTGAGTTGGGGTCCTGACAGCATTGGTATCAGAGCTTGACTGTCTGTAGGATTACCAAGCCAAACTGGTCGAAGTTGAGTCTAGAAACTCTTTAGTTATATAAGGGAATTGATTGTGGGATGGAACGTAAGGCTCTTTTTACTCCTTATACCTTATGCCCTTCTGATCTGAGTCATCTTATCTTTCCTACGGGGATTAAGAACTAGGCTTTCTCCTCTTTCTATCAGGATCACGTGTTATTAATCAGTAGACTTATAAGATTGTTGGATTTAATCCTGAGTCCAGTTCCTACCACTTCTGTATGTTAATTGTTGATCTCGAAACCTTGATATTGTGCTTCTGAGTGGTTATGCCACCATTTCTGTGATTGTCTCAAATCTTTTTGAGCATTTACAGCCGTTATGCTGTCCGAGTCATCCCAGGTTTCTAAATAGTCGGATGCATTTGCAAATCCCTTCCTCCTGTTTCCGATGTGCCTTTGGTCAGATTAATCACACAAATCAGTGAGTTGAGGTACTTTATTGCCTTGACATATATGTTGGAGCTAGTATTATGACCCTAGGTGTCTTAGGGGATCACCTAGTAATCTAGCAATGTTTTGTGATCCCAGTGTGATGATTCTGGCTTTTACTCTCGAAAGCATCCCGTGGAGCCACCTAGTAGTAGGTATTCTACTCCTTGGGTTTTGAACCCGAGATTCACTCTACTTACTTCATGTTGATAGTGTTTGCTAGTTCCTTCAGGATATTAGTAACTTTGCGATAGTCCTCGAGGTCCGTGGTGTTTCCTTCTTCCAAATACTATGAACCGCTTATGGCAGATGTTTATTGGATCAAAAGATCACAACTAGAGTACTCTTGAGGAGTTCTCCATTCATAAATCGTGACTCTGCCAGTTCTACCTTTCTGCATGGGTTATCCGGAAGAAATATGTTGACCTTGGTTCGATATACTAATCTATGCATCCACAACTCAGAAAATTATATGTTCCTTTGAGTTGTTCTCTTTAGTTGCATTCTGACCCTCGTCTATCAATTGATAGTCAAGAGTATGCGTGCGTTCGTTTATCGATGCCTATTACTCTTGTGGTCCGTCAAGCCATTCTGTCCTGAATGACTTGGAGAAACAAACTCCAGTACCTCATCCATATCTAGGATTGGGTCAAAGTAGTTGTATTCCGCAGATCAAATGCCAATCCAGCTTTTGGTTCTGTTCTATCTTGGAGTATTACCCCCTTTATGTCAGAATTGTCATGAGAACTGCACCAACTCTCATGAACTTTGACGTAGTGATACTTCTCACCATCATTAGTCATCCCTCGGCCTTCGTGTTATTATAACCGGAACGCCGACAAGTGAATCGTGATGTGTGAAATCAATACTCATAGCAACCTTGTTGCTTGGTAGTTAAATGGACAATATTCTCATTCTTAGCATGTTGGTTATTGAATCACCATTCTAAGATAGCTTGTGCTACCTAGTCCTTATTTCCTGGTGCACTTTTTGATTGATGAGTTAGGATTTTGTCAAGTCCTCGCTCATTTGATCATATCAGCTTGCCCTGAAAGGCAAGATTGTTCTCGAGCTTAGTAACATACCGGTGGTTCGTGATTTTCTGAATATCTTCTCAGAAGTATTACCAGGTTGTCACCTGACCGCTATGTTGAGTTCGTGATCAAGTTGGTTTATTCCTGTAAACCACCCCTTCTCCAAGAATCCGTGTTGGATACCCTGAGCTAGTTGGATAAGCTAAACAACAACTTGGAGAGTTGGAAGATAAAAGCTTGTCCGACTTAGTTCATGTTAAGGGATATCTTTTTGTGTGTGTGTGTGTGTGTTGAAGAAAGATGATATCTTCATCAATTGGTCCTTGTGAACAATTGTTGGATCTATTATCTTACCCAAACCTTTGATTGAGTATGGGCTATCATCCAATCAGACCAGAACCAACGATATTCGTAATGTTGTCTTACTCGTGGTTGATCCCTCGAGCATACACCATTATATCTTTTGGGTCTGACCAATGCTATCACTTGTTCACTTAACTATGGAATTCCTTTTAAAAGGAAACCTGGATGAATTGTTGTTGAGCCCATCGACAACATCCTTATCTTCTCCACGATTCTGTTGGACATCAAGCTAGTGTTGGAAACTTTGTAACAATGCCTTCGAGTTCCGTCTCTGAGGTATATGTTTGGATGAAAGAAGTGACTTCCTTTGATTCACGTGCATTTGATGTAAGTTGCCGCCGTGAATTCGAGGAAGCATGTTTTTACCTCCTCTGGAACCATCCCAAGTTAGTTATGCACGTGCGAAGTATTCTGTGGTTTGATAGACTGATCATCTTCATTCCATATGTGTATCCTAGCACACCAAGCCACTGACTGAATTGTTCAAGGAGAAGGAGTATCTTCATAAGAGCTAATCCGGACTTATGAAAGAACTTCGATATCCTCGCTGATGGTTCCCAACCAGAACTCGGTAGTGTTTTATTGTAAGACTACCATGTGATCATGTTTGTCTGAGGCAGCGTGTTCACACTTGTGTAGCAGAACCAGCTCATGCTTTGGAGCTTGCTATCGTAGTTCATTTCCCAAGAATCTCGCAACGTCATCTCGTCGATTTGTGTTGCAAACATTCATTTTTTTTCCTAGACTCGGTGAGTCTGGAATATCCTGACACCAACCAGATCTGAATCTCAGGCAGATATGATGGTTGGAACATTTCCCAAGAACTATAATATTGGTCCCTCGATAACTGGTGAAGTGGATGTCGTGGCCAGCACCACCCAGCCGAAAGACCTATTATTGTAGTATTTTGATTGAAGAAGTTGGCCACCTCCCCATAGGGATTTCGTAGGATTTACTCCCTAGTTGCCCTATGGAATTGTGAGATTCCGAAGCCCGACCTTTTACTTGATGTTCTAGATATCAAACCATATCTATGGGTGGATTACGCTAGCACATCAAGGAGAACATTAGAAGCGGAGTGCTAAATGTCTCTCGGTCGATCATCCAGATTTCGTTCCCTTGGCCCCGCTAAGATGAAATCTGAGAAAGTGTTATCCTCCTTTGCATGTACATCGTCCATCGCTATTCATCATGGTAGTATGTTGTGTTGTCAGCACCCTTGACGCGGTTGTTGATAAAACCTTGATGATTGTGGAAATGCTCAAGTTCTTGAGAGCACGCACAAGCGCTACGTGTTATCATCGGCTCTAACTGGGATTCCTCTCAGTTCCCTCGGCAATGCTATGACCTCCTCAAACAGTGAATTCACTCTCTATTGTTGGGTTCTTCCCCAGTTACCAGAATCATTCCCAGCATTTGCAATTTGTTCCTAGCTTGCACCACCAATGTGCCATTCTACCATGGGTCTCTCCCATTTCCGGTGGTAAGCAAATTCATCCATTACGTTGTTTTCAACAAGGTAATCCACATCATCCAAGTCCGAGTATGCCATTCTACCGACTCCCGCCAATCGATTGCTGTGATTTGCCTTAGGCTGATATAGAGAGTCTCGATGATCTCTATATCAAAGGTAATTCTTTTTGCCACTTGGATATTTCTACGAGTCACCTTCCCTAAGGTGCCTCGTTGTGGTGTCATGGCAACTCAACTCCGCGCTACATTGACAATCGTTTACCACCTTTTTAAGTCTGGAATTGTTGTCTACCTAGTGAACCTCGTCACCTGCTCCACTCCATCCCTCTAGAGGTATGCTTCGTCTCTCAGCTCGAGAGATGTTGCTATGTCACATTCCGGGAGTTAATCCTGAGTTGTTCGACCTTCGAGAAGACCGATCCTTCCAGAGTTTTCCTTTCCTCTTCTTGTCATGATTAGCTGGAGTTCTCAGAGCAAGACGACAAGACAAAGATGGTGTTCAAATCAATGTTCATTTGAAGTGCAACCTGGATCATGAAGATTGTACTAGTTTGTGTTTCCCCTTCATCCTACCCTACGCTTGAATCTCGAGACGAGATTCTTGTTTAGTGGGGGTGAGTTGTCACATCCCTAGCTTCTGGTAATGCTCTAGGCTAGCTTCGTGTGTGCATCATGTTTAAATTCTGAAATTTGAACTAAGGGAAATTGGAAGCCTCAAAACCCTAAATAAAAGAAGGGCAAAAACCCTAAAATCTCATTCATTGTTCCAAAATGTTCTTCTTAGATGTTTAATATTTTTGGCAAGGGTTTTGATCCAAACCAAAAATAATGAACATTTTAAAAGGATTTATTTTGAGACTTTGAATTTAAATCAATACTATTTTGAATTTGAACTTATATCCAAATATTACTGAATATATGTTCAAATAACTGAAACATTTTTATGTGCTTTGGTATAATTCCATTGTGCTAAATAAAATGTTCAGGGGAATTTTGTCACTGTCTTTGAATTTGTTTTATTTCAAAACAGTGGCAAAAGATTAAATAAAAACATAACAGAGAAAAAAAAATAAAAAGAGCAAAGCTTACCTGGCGCTTACCTGTCCAGCCCAGCCGGCCCAGCTCCCCCAGCGACCAAGCCCGCCACCGCTACCCCCCTGTCGCCTTCCTCCTCTGCCAGGAGGACGGGCACGCGCCCGAGCTCGCCACGCCACCACCCTGCTCGTCTGCATCGCCTGGACACCACGACGCCTCGCGCCTTCTCCTCGGCGCCGCCTCGACCCCTGGAACCCTCCCGCTCACTCCCTCGTCCCCATCTCCTCCTCTGTTCTTTCTCTCGCACGCACCCGAGAGCGACCGTCGCCGCCGCTTGCTGCTGCCGCGGCCACCGCCGCCCCCTCGCTTCTCTGACCAGCCCACGAGCTCCGCCTAGAACCCGAGCGCCTCTCCGCCGACCCACGCAAGGCCGGAGGACCCCAAGACGACGCCGCGACCCTTCTTCCCCGACCACGGCCACCGGATACCGCCGCCCGATTCGTCGTCCATAGGGCATCCCTGAGCTCGCCGTCTTCTTCATACGACTCCCTGTGAGCCCCTCTCCCTTTCCCCTCATACCCCGTGGTGGATTTGGTTCGCTAGCTCGATTCCCGCCATCACCGAGAGCTTCTCGCCACCGCACTCGTCACTGCCAGCGCTAGCAAGCCCCGACGACCAAACCGAGCTCGCAGACTACTTCCGTGTGCTGTGTAGACGCCGCTGCGCTGCTCAGCTCCCTCGCCCGCGAGCTCTAGCCCTCTCAGCCGCAACCACCGAACTCCGGCCGCCGCCGCAAGCTCCGCTCCGGCGAGTGCTGACCACCCCGCGTCCTTCCGTCACCTCCTCCGGATGCGCACGAGCGCTAGGAACCCACAGAGCCTCTCCGCGCGGCGTTTGGCCGCCGGAGCAAGAAACCCGAAGGCCTCCGCCATCTCGGCCTCGCCGGCGTCAAGCCGCCGGCAGGTTAGGCCCTGCTGACCAGGGGTTTGACCCCCCCCCTGGGTCGATGACAGGTGGGGCCAGCCCCCCTGTTAATTAGTTTAGTTTATTTTAATTTATTTAGCCACTGTTTCACTGCCATGTGGGCCGAGGCCCTGCTAATTTGGTTTAGGTACTAATTAAATTTTAGCTAACCCACTGACCCGCTGACTGTGGGCCCCAGCCCTTCTAATTACGTTAGTTAAGAATTAACTAAACCCTGTTTAGTTCCTGTGTCACTGACGTGTGGTCCCCACACGTCAGGTTTGACCGGACCAGCCCAGTTGACCCTGCTGACGTCACTGTGACGTGGGGCTGACGCAATAAGTATTTTCTGGATTTAAAAATAATCAGGAAATTCCAGAAAATAGCTAAAACTTCAATAAATCATAGAAATTCAACTGTAACTCCAAATTAAATAATTTATATATGAAAAATTATCAGAAAAATTCAAGGAATCCATCTGTACCATTTTCATGCATGTTAGAACAACTTATCACTACTGTTTAGGACAAATGAATTAAATGGCATTTGAATAATCACATATGGAGTTTGAATTTGAATCTTGTATTCAAACCAACTTCATTTAATCTGTTGCTAGTTCCATTAGCTCAAAACACATTCATATTGCCATGTCATAGCATGCATCATTTTGTGCATTGCATTGATTGTGTTCTTCTTTGTTGCCGGTATCTGTTCCCTCCCGGTAGACGATGTTCCGACGTTGTGATCGTTGACACTGATGAAGACTCAATGTTATCTTCAGAAGTGCCAGGCAAGCAAAACCCCCTTGTTCATTCCGATACAATCCTACTCTCTCGCTCCTGCTCTCTTTTACTGCATTAGGACAACAACGACTTATTTGATACTTGCTGCGGTAGCTGAACCCTTTATCCTTTGCATGACCTGTCATTGCCACAGTAAATAGATGAAACCCACTAGCATGAGTAGGAGTTGTTTGAGCCTTGATGTGCCTACTCATTCATGCTTGTTTGTCATGCCTGCTACTGCTTAGAGTTGTGTCAGGTCTGATTCATCGGGGATGAATCAGAGGCGTGTGAACATGTCCCAATGTGTCTGAGCTAAGTGTGTGAACACGATTTGGTAAAGGTAGCGGTGAGAGGCCATGTAGGAGTACATGGTGGGTTGTCTCATTGCAGCCGTCCTCAGGAACTGAGTTCTGTGTTTGTGATCCATGACCAGCTACTACCACACATTGGAATGCTTAAGTGCCCCTCTCGACTTATTAATCAACATGATCTCTGTCCAGGAGTTGCAACTAGTTTCTGGTGTTTGTAGGTAGTGTTAGTAGTCTACCAAGTGGCACCCGGTACAGGTGGGCTTGGGATAGACTAGGCACAGTGGCCCGGTGTACCAAGTGGCACCCGGTTGGTGGGCTTGGGAACCCTGCACACATCGTTTGGGGCCGTAAGCGACACCCCGGCCGGATCTCCTTGCGGATGGAACCCGAATAGGCGATAAACCTGGACTAGAGACTTGTTCGGTTAGTCAGGTCGTGGCCGACTCCCTCGCCCGGCTTCCGCTTGAAGGTTGCCGAGGTACAAGACGTGTACAGGGCGGTAAGTGGCGGGAGCGTGTGTGAAGAAGTACACCCCTGCAGGGTTAACATCATCTATTCGAATAGCCGGATTCCTCGGATATGGAAACTTGGACCCCTTGTACAGTTCATAGACAAGTGAAAGTGGATACTCTAAAACACGCAAGATAAGCGTGAGTGCTATGGATGGCGTTCTCGTAGGGAGACGGGAGCGGATCCTTAGTGGTGTATTGATATGGTGAATATGTGGACTCGTGTGCGCCACCTCAAAAGAGTTACTCGCAGTCGTAGTTTAGGATAGCCACCGAGTCAAAGCTGGCTTGCTGCAGTTAAACCCCACCACCCCTTTGTTGATAATGATGCATATGTAGATAGTTCTGATGTAAGTCTTGCTTGGTACATTTGTACTCACGTTTGCCTATTTTATGTTTTTGCAGAGAGACTTCGGTCTCGCTAGTAGTTCCACGTGGACTTCGACGTTTAGCTTGATACCTCAGCTACGATCTTGTGCCCTCGGCAGGATCTGGTAGATGGTCAGGCTTCTCAGCCTTTTTCATTTATAGTTGTCTGTACTCAGACATGTTTAGCTTCCGCTTGTGCTTTGATTTGTATGCTCTGAGTGTTGGGTCATGAGACTCATGTTTGTAATATCTCGCTCCTCGGAGCCTAATAAATAATTACTTGAGTCGTAGAGTCATGTTGTGATGCCATGTTGTATCTGCACATATCGAGCATATTGTGTGTATGTTGTTGAAATGCTTGGTATGTGTGGGATCTGACTATCTAGTTGTTTATCCTTAGTAGCCTCTCTTACCGGGAAATGTCTCCTAGTGTTTCCACTGAGCCATGGTAGCTTGCTACTGCTCCGGAACACTTAGGCTGCCCGGCATGTGTCCTTCTTCGTTCCTGTGTCTGTCCCTTCGGGGAAATGTCACGCGATGAATACCGGAGTCCTGTTAGCCCGCTACAGCCCGGTTCACCGGAGTCCTGCTAGCCCAGTGCTACAGCCTGGATTCACTCGCTGATGACCGACACGTTCGATGCTGGGTCATGGATGCCTGTCCCTGTAAGTCTGTGCCACTTTGGGTTTACGACTAGCCATGTCAGCCCGGGCTCCTTATCATATGGATGCTAGCGACACTATCATATACGTGTGCCAAAAGGCGCAAACGGTCCCGGGCAAAGGTAAGGCGACACCCGTGGAAATACCGTGCGTGAGGCCGCAAAGTAATATGAGGTGTTACATGCTAGATCGACGTGGCATTGAGTCGGGGTCCTGACACCCATCATCAGCCGCATCATAGAAATGGAGAGGGTAGAGGGCCAGTGCCGAGACTAGGCACCCCGTCTCCCACTGCCGCTGCAGGTTCATGACCAAGACAGTTTTTATCTTTAGTTAGAACCGCAGCAACAATTGATGTAATATAACTCTACATCACTTTTTGTACGATGCATGTGATCTTCCTGTTCGATCTCCCCTTTGTATGTTTACCCAACGTTAAACGGGTAGGCTGGCCGGCGCGTAAACCCAGGGCAGCACCTTCAGGATGGATCCCCAATGGCCTGCCGGGTGTGCTTGCTGCCGAGCGAACACCTTACCTCTCTCAACGCACCGCTGGAACTGTCGAGCTTAACTCTAGTCAGAATCGAGAGTGTTGCCAATTGCGGAAGGCTACCCTGCCACTTTCGACGAGGCCGCTTGAGCTGCTGAGCAGACTCAAAACAGAACAAGGGTGTTGCCAATTGCGGAAGGGCCCCTTCACGTGCAGGCTTTCATACATAGGGCAGGACCTTCAAGGACAATAACCTCATACATAAAAAGGAAATTGCTTAAGGTTTTGTATGCCTTAGCTTTCCTATCGCCACACCGGCGTCCTTTGCACTTGCAGGTGGCGTCGTTCTCTTGGTCGTATTCTTCTCTGGAAGCCGTGGCCACGAGAAACTACTAAGCTGGCCGCTAAACCAGATTCTCACAACTGCGTGCCCCCTACCCGGCGCGCCAAAGATGTCGGTGGGAATGACACCTATGGGATCGCTGCGATCCCTCCTACAGCCGGGGGGGGGCGGGGTCGTGAGAAGAGCAGGTTTAGGAGCAAGCACATGGATCGTTTACCCAGGTTCATGCCACGAGGATGCGTAAAACCCTAGTCCTGCTTTGATGGATTTATTGAGTGTTCTTGAGCTTTCTGAACTAGCTACGATGGTTGTGCCATTCCAAAAAGCCGAATCCCCCTCCTGGTCGCCTCGGGCCTCCTTTTATAGGAAAAAGGGGTTGCCACAGTGGCACACAGGAGGTGGAAACACTACAAAAAAATACACTTCTGTGATGATACGTGTTTGTCACAGTAGGTCATGTTTTTTGTCATGCATGTACATCCATGAAAAATTTATGACAGAATCAAGATAGTCATACCTGTTCTATCGTAGAAGTGTTCCATGACATTCCCAAAATTATCATCATGGAAGTGTCCACTTCCATGACGATAAATCGTGCGTCACAGAAGTGCTTTCGTCAAGGGTGACCGACACGTGGCATCCATCGTAACCGAACGCCATTAAGCTATCGGGTCCGGTTTTGGATCCGATAACCCGTTAACAGCCCCGACCAATGGGGATTTTCCACGTGTAAAATCATCATTGGCTGGAGGAAACACGTGTCGAATCACCATTAGGACAGATGTCATCCACTCATTGGACCCAAAGCGCCTATGATATGCCGACACGTGGCACGGCCCAACAGATGCCCATTCCCTTGAAAAGGCCGGCCCGTTTGACTTGGTCAAAAGGTGGCGGGCCGGCCCACGGCAAGCCTATTAACGGCATGTTCGCATATAGCCCATTTATAGCCTGCTATCCCACGGCCCGTTTACGGCCTATCCGAATTAGGCCCCGTAGCGTCATCTCGGCCGTCCAATATAATTCCAACCCGTTTAAACTTCTAGCCCGTGTATGGCCCATGACGTCTTTCGGACCATATGAGGCCCTTAGTAACCCTCAGCCGCTTAACCCCCCGTGGTAAAACTGGCCCGTATCACTTTATACCCATTAATGGCCCATTATTCTGTTGGGTCGTTTCCAGCCCATGATATCTTTTGGCCTTCTCAGGGCCCATTTATTCTTGGGCTCATTTCCAGCATTCGGTTAATTACGGCCCGTTACTTTCATTTTCTGCTTGTGGGCCAAATTCAGCCCATGGTTACAGTCGGCCCGTCTGTGGCCCGTTATTACGTTGGGCCATTTCATGTCAAAAAAACCCGTTGGGCTGTTTTCATAGAGTTATCAAATACGGCCAATAAATGGCCCGTTATTGTCCATGAATAGTACGACCCATGATTGGCGAAATGACGATACGCCCAGTAGAAGGCCCATGGATTCTACGGCCCGTAAAAGGCCCACGGATCGTACGGCCCGTAGAAGGCCCATGGATCCTACGACCCATATAGAAGGCCAATGGATCCTACGGCCCGTAGAAGGCCCATGGATCATATGGCCCGCAGGAGCCCATGGTTACAACAGTCCGTGCATTGCCATGATTATTTTGGCCTAGTTTCCAAAAATAGGTTATTGTGGCCACTAGAAAACCACAGAAAAAGAACTGTAGTGACTTCAAGCAAACAACTAAACAAGACAATTAGGAAATAAATAAGCAAGCAATTAACACTAGCCTATTACCGCTATTACACATATTACATCCACTGGGCATCAAAGTTCGCCACCAGTGCAAATATAGGGGACAAAGCATCATATTACATACACTGGCCGTCAAAATTGGCCACCAGTGCAAATAAACGCGGCAGCAAAACAAGAGCATAACTGAAACAACTTCAGAAGAGCTCAAGAAACATGGTATCCACCATGATGGCAATAGGCTTAGCAAGCTTATTAGCTTTGTCCTGTTTGGCGCTAAAATCCTCCAACGCTTGCCGTTGCACCAGAAAGTATGCATCTGAATGCTCCAGGGACTTCCGCAGTCTTTCCGCTTCTTGTCGCAGCACAACTGATCAATGTCTTTCAGCTTGTAGTTGAGACTCAAGAAACCGAACTGATTCAGACAGTGAGTTTGAACAGCTTGTGCAAGCGGTAGTGGCCAGTAACTCCAACACTAAACCAAGATAGGACTTTGGGGTTGTCTCATAGTCTTCGAGATAGTCTTCCTTAGCTGTTTTATCAGCTTTGTTGGAGACCAACAAGGATGTGTCACTATCATGAACCTTATTTGCATTGTTTCCTTTACCATTGCTTAATAAGGCACTCTTCCCCAATACTCTGTCAGCATTCTAAAAGTAGAAACATGCAGACACATAACAGTTTAGCATGTACTAGTATATGAAACTCATTTTGATGAACTAGTTCATTAGTAAGGTGGACAGGATTAAACTACCAAGTCTTCTATTGCCAAGTACTAGTACATAATAAAAGCATCAAACAAACATATATCTATGTCCTATGGTCATTGCATTGTCTTGCCAAATCAAAATAGAGACACTGTTCAAATCATATCAGTTCAAGACAAAGCAGCAGTGAAAGAATACAAAGCGTGGGAAAATACACGGCACAACAAGATTTTAGATGGCTACCACGGGTCTACATGTACAACAACACTATTGGCTCTGTTGTGATGCTAGTAATGTGCATGATATGAGAAGTCAACTGTATACACAAATTGAAATTGAAATCAACAGAGCTATTGATAAGAGCAAGCATGTTAAAGAAACATGCGTGAACGTACCTGCTGTGCCATTGAAGTTTCGATTGGATCCTTCAATTTAAAAATAAGTTTGTATGAGTAAATACAGTGATACAAGAGCAAAGTAGTATACATGATAGTAATTATTGTTAAAAAAGGCGCGCCTAAACGAGCGCTTAAGAACGCCTAGGCTCTAGGCGTTGGCGAAACGCATTGCGCATAACTATGCTTAATCTGTGCATAACTGCGCATAAGCATGCGCTTTGGTCAGTAAAGCGCAAGGCAGTGGCAAAACGAACAATTAACGCCTAGCGCTTTTTTGAACTATGATAGCAATGGAATCTTAAATTAGAATAGTTGTTCTTCAGGTTTAGGCACTTGTTCTACATGAACAGAGTACAGTAAGACGCAAGAATATAGTATTTAAAAATAGAAAATGACCTCATAGACCTTACCACATTCTTGGTTCGGGACCAGTACAGAACAAGGCGTTCCCAGTCATCGTCCAGTAAATGTGTCTCAGGAGAACGTAAGGAAATTTGATGAGTTTATTTGCCGGTGAAGTATGTTTTCTTCAGGTAATTCCGATACTGCCACCAAGAATTCTTAAAGATAGCAGAGGTATTAGCACAGGTTACCTCATCCCGAGTTTCAAAATTGGTCCTTCTCTATAGAGAAAAATGGGAAAATTTGCTATATTATAACCATCATGGAGGTAGGATGTATGGGACAAAGCAAAGTAATTGCCATGAATAAAATTACTTACACATAACTCTTGAACAAACACCTACAAATGGCATTTTCCTTCATCTTCAGTATAATATTTCCAAGATGGGAAGATACGCACATACGATTTAACAACATCAAATGCGATAGATGCTACACTACGACTAGCTGATTGTGCTTCCTCCACAGGAATAGGCGTACTAACTAGTGGAGTTGGGGTTCGCCGTGATAGTACTGGCCCTTTGGGCACTGGAGCTGCCTTACTAACCGCTCTCTTATTTGGGAGCTCTGTGGTGGAGATAATGTTGTGTCAATAGGAAGTAGGTTACTATCTGCTGGGGTGGGGGTTAGATTGGGTGAAGCTGGTTCTCTATCCATCGCAGTAGGGGTATAATCTGCGAGAGTTTGGGTTATATGTGGTAGGGATGGTTCTCGTGCATGTACAACCAGGGTGCTATCTCCACCAAGAGGTAGCACTGTTTTATTTGAAGACCGTGTTTTTAGTCCGCTAGATGCTGGCATCACCCGCTCCAATTCAAATGGCTGATAAACAGAAAACATAGTTGAATGTACAGACATTGTATGACAGATAGATGCAATAGATAGTGTGGAAAAAAGAGGTCATGAAATAGTTGACATGTATATTGTTTAATTAAAACGGATAGCATGACATAATTTCACATATATGATGTCTATCTAAACTGGATACATAGCATAACATAATTCAAAGATATCGCATGACATAATTCACCTACATGTTATCTAAGTAATTAGGATCGCATCATTTAATTCACATATGTGATTTATATGCTAAGCAGAGGGCATTAGATATGATGTCTGAACTAAAAACATGATGTTGAATATTGTGTATATCTATATCTATATATCTATATCTATCTATCTATCTATCTATACCTATACTAATTCTTGACTTCCTAGAAATTCCCACGTTAATTAGATTTTACGAGCCATTTATCTGGTGGGACCAAATAATTACGGTCTGCATTAACTCTAGGTTCAATCTTTTTTTTTTCACAAACTCCATGTTGAATCTCTTTTTTTGGACAAACTCCATGTTCAATCTTGGGAGAACACTCCACATTCAATTTATGGCCCGGACGTGCAATCTTTTTTTTCTAACAAACTAGACGGTTAATATATATAAAACTTCTCCACACTAAATCTAGGGAGAACTCCACGTTCAATATGTGGCCCACGCGTCCAGTGTTTTTTCCTCACAAATCTTTTTTTTCACAAACTCCATGTTGAATCTCTTTTTTTTGGACAAACTCCATGTTCAATCTTGGGAGAACACTCCACCTTTAATTTATGGCCCGAACGTGCAATCTTTTTCTTTCTAACAAACTACACGGTTAATATATATAAAACTTCTCCACGCTCAATCTAGGGAGAACTCCACGTTCAATATGTGGCCCGCGCGTCCAGTGTTTTTTCCTAACAAACTCCACGTCCAATCTATGGAAAACTTCAGAAGGTTGCCAGTTGGACGGAAATCCACGGACCTTGCCTATCCATCGCGGCGGCAAAGACGGCAACCTGATCTGAACTGCTCCCGGCGCTCCATCTCCTGGCCGTTGCTGCTTCCAGTCCTGAGGAAGAAGGAAGGTTCGCTGCGGTTTCTCCCGGCGTCTCAGTCGAAAAGGAAAATAACCTATCTCCTCTCCAAAATTTCTCCTTCCAGTAATCTTTGCTATGTTTTTGGATGCCGATGTACGCAGCCTAATTTGTGCCTAATTAGTGACTGCCTGGTAGCTGCATGTACGTGACATGTTCTGCTTCTCCATCACGGGATTGTCGCCTCATCTTTCTCTTGATGCGAGATCGTTGATTTGGAAGAGGAAAGAGTCAAAGAGATGCGATGTCGGGGTGGTGCGGATCAATTACGGCGCTCCATCTCTTGGTCGTTGCTGCTTCCAGTCATGAGGAAGAAGGATGGTTAGCTGCGGTTTCTCCCGGCGTCTCAGTCGGAAAGGCAAATAACCTATCTCCTCTCCAAATTTTCTCCTTCCAGTAATCTCTTTTGCTATTTTTTGGATGCCGATGTATGCAGCCTATTTTGTGCCTGATTAGTGAGTGCCTGGTAGCTGCATGTACGTGACATGTTCTGCTTCTCCATCACGTTTTTGTCACCTCATCTTTCTCTTGATGCGAGATCGTTGATTTGGAAGACGTAAGAGTCAAAGAGATGCGATGTCGGGGTGGTGCAGATCAATTACGGCGCTCCATCTCTTGGTCGTTGCTGCTTCCAGTCATGAGGAAGAAGGATGGTTAGCTGTGGTTTCTCCCGGCGTCTCAGTCGGAAAGGCAAATAACCTATCTCCTCTCCAAATTTTCTCCTTCCAGTAATCTCTTTTGCTATTTTTTGGATGCCGATGTATGCAGCCTATTTTGTGCCTGATTAGTGACTGCCTGGTAGCTGCATGCACGTGACATGTTCTACTTCTCCATCACGTTTTTGTCACCTCATCTTTCTCTTGATGCGAGATCCTTGATTTGGAAGACGTAAGAGTCAAAGAGATGCGGTGTCGGGGCGGTGCCGATCAATGAGCTACATGGTGAGACACCTATATTCTCAGCATTAGGTTCTCCAATTCCTTCTTCGGCATCATGCTTTAATAGTACAAAACATTTGTAGTGTGCACAATAGCCTAGGTTTCGACAGTGTGAAGGGTAACTAGGTGTCTGATCAATTCACACACTGGATGGACATGGATGTGCTTTCTCGAGGCTGTCACACGGCTTAACGAATCAGGAGCGTACAATGATCAAAATGATCTTCATACATACTTTGCCACATACACGTGTACGTCTTCTAGCAGAATCCATTAATCGGCAACCTTCTGCTAAAGCTAGCTAGGTACCCCACGTGGAGATCCATCTTGTCGTAGCTGATATTTTCTCCACCCAAAAGCACGAGCTAGCAAGGAGCGGATGAGATAGTGTAGTACTCCCTCCATTCCTTGATATAAGGTGTATAGATTTTTGAGAAAAAGTCCGAAATATAAGGTGTATTGCATTTCACCACTCGTTTGAATAATTTTTGAAGGGATTTGATTACATTTCCTTATATAGGGCAAGCTCCTCTATTTTCTCATGTCAATTAGTCAGGTGTAATCTCGCGCCAAAACTTGTGAATTTTTTCCTTCACGTGCATTCCTTAATTTTTTTGTCAAAAACTATACACCCTATATTTAGGAACTGAGGGAGTACATGTCAGCCACGTACATCAGGAAAGAACTGCACATGTACGGCCAGAGAAAACACAGACAGTTCGGCAGACTGAAATTCAGCCTGCCCCAATATCGTTATGACAATGTGGTGGACACTAAGTACCGGACTCAGACTATATATTTATATATGTCTCCCATGCTAACAACGATTATTTATCCTTCTATGGTTGCAGTCTGGCCGAGGTGTTAAGAGTTAAGACCCATCTCTGACTAATGTATTTATTTTTCATGGGTGTTGTATTTATAAACAAGGCATAATTGAATTGTTGTATATTTTTTTATATATCAACCTGAACCACTTGGTCAGCGCTCATGAGTTTGCTATGTTTATACCATAGGACATATATATATCTTAAAAGCATTAGTTGATGTATTCTAACAATGTTTTCTTTCTTTCAGGGATGAAACTGTTGAAGGCTGCTATGTAAAAATAACCATCAGAGAAGCCGAAGTTGGTGTCCGTTGGCAGCCTTTTGAGGAGTGAAGTTTCAATAACTGGGACATGATAAATATAAGTTTGACATTATTGATTCTAACCAATGTTCATTTCTTTCAAGGACGTAATGGCTGCAAGTGTATATGTAAAGGGCATCAGTTAAAACTTATGGCTCTTACCAAAATGGCATGATTAAGTACAAGCTTGCCATTCGGTTGTTGCTTCGCTTTTCATGAACATCCTATTAACAAGATATCTAAGGTGATTGTTGTGCTAATTAATGTTTATTTTAAAACTACATGTGTATTTCCATCATTGCGTTGCATGCAATCTAAGGAAGTTGCAGGATTTTTTTGTCAACATTTATGTTACACAAACAAGCCGTACGTGGCAGTGGTTAGCGGTATATCTTGCACATAGACCTATTACCAAATATTTGACATGCACCATGATATCTTTTTGTAGTTATTTCTACTTTTTAGTTTCACAAAGCCGTCGAGTATGATTTTGCTTGCCATGATATAATATTTGGAATTTTTCAAGAATAGAATGATCAAGTATGGAACATATATTTCTTAATACCTCAGATGATATTTAATAAATGGTAGAAGAAAAGTAAATAATACAAGATTGTTGAGATCAATGCTTCGTCTACTAATTAAATTTCAGTGTGCGCAGATTAGTTGTTACATTAATTTACTAGGACATTTTTTTCCTATTGTTTTTGCCGACAAGTGGAATTTTTTGTTTGAACTATGTGCAAATTACGAGCTGGTTTGGCATCAATTGGACATCTCTTCCATCTTTACATAATCATAAGATCTTCTTCTTTTGAAGTTATCATCCTATTTTAGATGACACGGAATAAGATATATAAGTCATTTTTTGTTTCTTTGTAACAACATTAGAGAACCGGAGGAGCAAAGATCAGTTAGGCCAAGGCCACTATCCTCCATTAGGTTTCACTAACATTTAAGCAGTGCTTGCATATTTTCTTTCAATTTTCTGCACCTCATTAGTGTACCAGCTTCAGACTATTCGTATGGTGTCCTTGATAGATATGGCAACAATGTCAGCCAATGTTAGAGGTATATAGATATGTTTTTTCACAACCTTTCTTATCTTTGTTCTTTGTAGTAATTTAGCATATTAGGACTGCTTAATACACGATATCATGAACGATCTGGGTGTGACATGGGTACAGACATATGAAGCTTGCAGGTGGAGTGCAACTCGCTTTTGTTTGCTTATGTAGAGTTATTATATCCACCCACTTTCATGTATATGCATGATACCAGATGCATCCATTCAACATTAGTCTTACTTATTATATCTAGCATCTACTATATTTTGTAATGTCATACTCGTACAAAATCTTTGAGACTTTTTTCCAAAATTGTTGTATGTTATTTGTTTGACATTATTCTTGCCTGTCCGTTCTAACCGACGTGTGAAGTGTGTGATCCATGTCGCCACCGTTCACGGATTGCTCTCTATATATTTTTGAACAAAAACAACATCACCTTCTTTTTTCTCATTCTTATGAACCTTTAATCAATAAATAAAATGTTTGTGTACTTTCAACCATCATCTCAATGGCTCAAGACATAGTTATCTCTATTTAGCTATGCAATTAATTTCAGTTATTCTATTTAGTTCTACAGATTTATATTTGGTTCATGTTAATTTTGTTAATATTAGCATTTTCATAATTATAATGGCGCCCGTGTGAATGCACGGGTTGACGACTAGTACTTACTTATAATAATTATGGACTCTCTAGAAATTCCGACGTTAATCAGTAATTCGAAGCCGTTAATCTGGTGGGACCGAGTTATAACGGCGCAGATTAACCCTTGTAATGCTCCTCTAAATCAATAGACCTTTGACATTATAGTTGAATAATTACCCACCAATGCCATTAAGTTATTTGCATGAATATTGCTGTAAAAAAGTTATTTGCACGAATCATATCTATACTTATAATAATTATATTAAGTTATTTTCCTTTGCCTTATCCGTGTCTCTCTCCTCAAGTAGCGTCATGGAAAGCTACACGCTGAAGCTTCCAAAACATGCACGTCTCGTGCTTAGCCGTCGTCTCCTATGATCCAGCCGCCAAGATCAACATGGAGCAAATCAATATCAACTTGATGGCCAAGAAGCCGGTCACCAAGCCCACCATCTCGCCAATCAATATGGCGTATGGTCTGGTTAGGCGAGGATCCTTCCGCACAGCACGGCAACGACGATGTACATCAAGATCAATCGGCGGGCCGGTCGGACATCAATTACCTGGTGTCGTGTCAACGTCCTCCCTGACCCCTCTATAATACTTCCTTTCTGTAGATTGACCTAGCTATCTGTATGGTAATGGTGGCCGGTAGGCCGACCAGCTTTGCCGCCATCTCTAAACTTGACGATCCCTCCACCACGACGTTGTGAATTGCTACACTATCTAAGAGTAGTAGTGTTGTAAGTCTACGAGAAAAGCGGCAGTTCATGGCGATGGTGGCCGATGGAGCTTAGATATTGATGCGGAGGCATAAAAATCAGGGTGGTCAAAAGAATTGGTAAGCATAAGGCAGCGCTTGATGATACTAGCATGCAGTTTTTTATTCAACAATAATTTATTTATTTCCTAACTGATATGTTCATTGAAAGGAATTTTTTCCAGTTTGTAGCTAATATGTTTGCACAAACACAAGTAATTGCTAAGGTACAATTTATATTCGCTCCAAGAGATCTTTTCGCCGCGAAGATACAGGTACAGGAAGTCTTCAACGATAGCTTCCCAGCGACACACGGGTGCATGGATTTAGGCTCCTGGATTGATTAATGGAGAAAACACGAAACAAGGATGGCTAGCCTAATTAATCTAGCTACTGGATCCACCACCTGCAATACACGCTGGTGATTTCCCATGTCCCGCCGTAGAAGGTCACTAAGACTAGCCACAATGGATAGTAACATACACTAGTAACATACACATATCCCTAGACTATGTTACTATCTTCATAGTGGGTAGTAATTTAAGGATGATAACATGCATAGATTCATTTATTAGGTTATAGACTCATATTGCATTACATGTGATGTTACAGTAACTAGCTAAGTTACTATAACTGCCTCTCTCCTCATTAACTCATTGCCACATAAGCAAATTTGCTGAGTTGGACTCGATGTTACTGCTGAAGTTACTCCCACTGTGGCTAGTCTAATCAATCATGGATAATTTCAACAGTTTATTGCTTCCACTTGGAAAAGCTGAAATTCCATGGTCCAATGCGACTTGGTGGAGCAACGTTATATTGCTGGATCAAGGTGTGCCTATATATATTCCCAGAAGTCTTTCACGTACGTACTTTTTTCTTCTTATCAAGTTATATTTTTATGTGATGTGGTCTGATTTATTCCTTTCTAAAGTCAATTGGTAATGAAACCCTAACGTGAAAATAATTAGTCTTATGGTGACATCATGAGTGTTTAGTTTGCTATATGCTTGGACAGAAATTTCTTCTTTCTGGTCAACATTTGGTTTTATCTTATTTGACAATCTGTGTAATTCCGCTATGCGGCTAGATAGGCCTCCTTCACGAATACATGCACTGATTTACAACATATAATCCTATAAAAAAGTAAACTAGAGCCTGAGCAATACACTGCTTTGATTTCCTGAATCTCTGGTAAAATTTTTGAGGTGCACCAATGTACGAAAATTTGACTTTTGAAGTTGACATTATGGAAAAACTATTTAATTAATTGTTACCAGATATGCAAATCACAATACTAGGTTGGAATTATACTGGTATATCTTTATGATAGTTATGTTATAATTTAGTGTACATTAGCACAAAAAATGATAGATAAGAACATATTTCCACTTTTCAAATTTCTTATTTGTTTCTTACTTTACATAAACTAAATCAACAAAATGGCGAACCAACCTGTGGTTGGATGGTTAGAGGGACTGTGGTATCCCAGCCCACGAGGGTTCATGTCTTGGTGCCCGCATTTATTTCTGGATTTATTTCAGGATTTCCGGCGATGCGCATTCAGTGGGAGGAGACAAGGTTCCTACGTGACTTCGTAAATTTCAAGATGATGCTCATAAGGGTAGGGTGTGCGTGTGTGCGTTCATAGGGGTGAGTGTATGCACGTGTATGCGAGCGCTTGCGTCTGCACTGTGTTAAAAAACAAAATCAACAAAATGCATTATAAACATAACTTTGCTGCAAGTGTGTGAAATGTTTATGAAGGTATGTGATTCGTCATATTATCATCTATTTCAATAGATGCCTTTACATGGTACTCTCTCCGATCCATAATAAGTGTCGTAATTTTGAACTAAGGTTGAGCTAGCCGTAGTTATAAACTGTGACACTTATTTTGGATCGGAGGGTGTGATACTTTATGATATGTGTGTTGTATGCCATCAACAATATCTGAATACATATGTGCTGACATATGTGTGTTTTGTGCCATCAAAAATACCCTAGCATTTTTAGCATAAGAAACAAAACGAGGGTGATTTTAAACTACAAGCAAGAAAAAATATACAAAATGTTTGTGACCTATTGCTTCTTTTTCTCAGTTTTTTATGTGTCTAGCATGTCATCCATAGAACATATGCTCAATGCCTTAGTTGATTAACCAGTTCTTTTCATTTGTGGGGTAAATTAGGGTTTTGTTGTTGCACTCTATAATAGAAAGATTTGTTTCCTCATCATAATGTTGTTGTTCCCTATAAATTTATTTAATTCTTTTATGTCTTCATGTTGTTAGCTAAAGTTTACATTCTTCATATACAATTTAATGAGCTTGGTTGATGCGATTTCAGGTATTCTAAATTACGTAAGTGCACCCTCTCAACAACATTTTCTAACCTATGAAGGAAACCCATATGATCCCGCCGCCCACGTAGGTTGCTGTCGTAGAAAAGCAGTTTCGTATTCTGGTCACAATGATCACCCAATTCGAAACTTACTTATATATAGGCTATAGTGGAGTGAATCACCAACAAATTCTCATCAACTCACATCAACATGGTTCCACCCACATTTTGTAGCACTTTCATATTACTATAACCTGGAGTAAAATTCATTAGAAATTGTTACCTTCACGCAAGCATCACCATAGGCAAGGGTGCATGGTACACATAAAGATAGCAACTTAGCAAGTAGTATGTTGTTTGTAATCTCTACATGCACACCTTGGAGTTATGCCACTGGCAGCTTTAAAGTGGCACACTATATCCATTCCATTCAATAGTTCTTTTCCACCTCTTCTCATACCTATGAACATTCACCTAAAAAAATATTTCTAAACTTTCAGGGTGTACATAGATTCAAATAAGTTTTCGATCGTAATATAAATAATAATATTGTAATTTTCATTGTGTTTAATTGAAACATAAAGTAGCTAGCCCATGCATTTCCACGGGTTGACGACTAGTGATGTCTAATCTATGCAATGCAAGACACCATATGCATGATATGAGCAGTATAACCGTAACAAGTTAGAGCATACACCTCGGTGGGGGAATAGGACTAGTCATCTATCTCTGAATCCATCTCTGAGGATCTATCGGGACCAAACAAGAGATCTTCCTCGACAGGTAGCACTGTCCGCGCTGAAGGCCTTGTTTTCACTCTAGATTTTTCAATCTCCCACCCAAATGGCTGATTCACAGAAAGAGTAGTTTAATGTACAAACATTCACTGATAGAAAAAGGGCCTGTTGTCCCGGTTCGTAAGGGCCTTTAGTCCCGGTTCCTGAACCGGGACTAAAGTGTCGGTACTAATGCCCTGTCCCTTTAGTCCCGGTTTAATCCAGAACCGGGACTGATGGGCCTCCACGTGGCCTGTGCACGGAGCCCAGGCAGGAGACCCTTTGGTCCCGGTTGGTGGCACCAACCGGGACCAATAGGCATCCACGCGTCAGCATTTCTGTGGCTGGGGTTTTTGTTTTTTTTAAGGGGGGGGGTTGGGGGTTTTGGGGGGTTAATTTAGGTGTTTCATATATTGTGTTAGCTAGCTATAATTAATAGAGAGAAGTGTCCTCTCTTATGTCCGTGCTTGGTCGACGCTACGTACTATACATACGTATAGAGAGGACTAGACACGCTAGCTAGCTAGTAAGCAAACGAAGGAAACAGAAGATCGTCATGAACATATATGCATACAGAGAGAAGTGATATCGACGACCTCTCCTTCTCCGAGAGATTGGTCGAACAACAAGTTCTCGTATATCTATCCGACACTACTGGCTACATATATACAATAATTATCTCTTACAAATATAATCATACGGACTCATGGTCCACATAGTATTCTCCGTCTTCAGCGATCACGTGGTCAAGAAAGAATGCCGCCAATTCCTCTTGAATTGCTCGCATGCGAGCTGGTGCTAGGAGTTCATCCCGCTTCCGAAACATCTAATTTGAAGAAGGGGGTCAATACATATATATATACGAATGAATGAAACTCAATACAAATGATGGTAATAAAATAAAATTGTGAATGTTGTTATTTACGTACTTCATATTGTTCGTCAGAGTACCCGCCCCGCTCACAGGTCGTGTGGCGGATGGACTCGCAGACGTAGTATCCACAGAAATCATTCCCTTGTTCCTGCCACAACCACTTTACAAGAAATAGAGGTCAATCAAACTGATAAGCAAGAATGCTAAATGGTATTGATGAAACTAGCGCTTGAATCACTAGGAGATGCGCGGAACATGCTACTATAGTACTTACTTTCGGGTGTCTAAATTCCAGCTCCTTCGGCAGTCCCGGAACTTTTCTGGTGAATTTTCTCCAAACCCTGCCGGACAAAGAAAACAATTACTTGATATCAGGAAATGAACAAAGTTGCTGATATGGTGGATAATGATCGATTTAACTTACTTCTTGAGGATTTCAGTCATGTCCGCATACTCCTGGGGATCTTTTCGTTTAGAGTCCAAGACGGTTACTACTCCCTGCTCAAGCCTAATCTCTAGGAGAATATAGTGGAAACTGCACACGCATGCATAACTCATCAATTACATTACTATAACCTGGACTAATATATAAGGGAAACCGAATATGCACAAGACAGTAACACTCACTTGAAGTTGTAAGGAAAGAGTATTATATCTTTGTTTTCATTTTTTTGAATGATCGTAGCAAGTTGGCCTCGGTATCTCCGGGACGATGTTCAACCTCAGTTGCATCTATGAGATATGTGTTAACGAACCCAATATCACCGATTTGTCTTTTCTTCAATTCGGCGATCTTCATTCTGCATAATATAGTGAGGATAATTATAAATACATGCAATGAAAGAGATGAGCTATATAGAGAGACTTAATGACAGAAGTAGTAGTACTTACAGACAGTAGCAGGTGATCGTTGTTTTATCGAGGGCCAATTGATTGAAAAACTGATAGAACTCCTCAAATGGAATAGGCAACAGTTCAATTCCAACGAGGTCATGCTCCGGTTTAACTCTCGCATACAAAGTACTCCTCCCCCCAGACTCTCTGCAGATTTCAAGTACCAATCATGTAATCTTCGCATCATCGTTGTTAAAGATTTTTCATCTTTGACGAGAGGCTTCCCGTACTCGTATCTGTGTATCTGCACCTCCATGGGATCGTAATGTACATCGTCGGGCAGGTAATCGTCAACATTGCCATAAACGGGCACCATCCTCGGATCGACGATGTCGCTAGGCACCTTGAGGGGGGGGGGGCACGATTGCTTCGCTTGTTCGCCGAGCTGGGCAATTTGTTTCCTAGCTGCTCGTCGTTCTTTCAGCCTTTGATCACTGACTATACTTCCCGACCGCTCCGCTTAGGCCCATGTCTTTGCAATAATGCGCTCATAGTTGCCTTTCGGCGGAGACTTGGGTGGTTTTGCCAGGGCAGCCAGAGTGCGCTTCACTTTCACCGGATCTACCTTCTCCTTCGGATGTGGATGTCTCTTTGCTCTCAACCCTTGAAACCAGTCATCCACTTCGGTTCGCGCGATCTTCGTGTTCTCCTCCAGGGTCCTCTCGTATGGTAACTTCTGTGGACTCTTCAGAGAAGGACCGAATCTGTATGTCCTCCCGCCTCTGGTTGTACTGCTAGACGCCGTCCGAGTAGACGAAGCGGTTGTCTTCTTTACTTGCTTACGAGGCGGAGGAGAAGGACTACGACACGCTGGAGTAGCTGCTGGAGCGGCGGCGGGTCTCTTCCGCCCTTGCTGACGAGGCGGAGAAGGAGGAGGCTGGCTGCTCGGGCGCACCGGCGCAGGCGGAGTTCCGCCACGCGCCGGAGGAGGAGCCGGCCGAGGGCCCTGATCGTCACTCGCCGGAGGAGGAGGCGGTGGAGGAGGTGGAGTGCCCTGACTCGCCGGAGGAGGAGGAGGAGGCGGAGGCGTCCAGTTCGGAAGGTTGATGAGATCCTTCCGCCATAGGCATGGAGTCTTTAGAGTAGACCCCAGCCGAGTCTCCCCTTCACTGGTAGGGTGGTCAAGCTGGAGGTCCTCAAATCCCTCCGTTATTTCATCCACCATCACCCTAGCATATCCTTCTGGAATCGGCCGGCAGTGAAAAGTTGCGCCGGGTTCAGTAGGATAAACAGAGCCAACAGCCGCCTTGACCTTCAAATTCATCCATTGCGTCATAAGGTGGCAATTTTGAGACTCCGTGATAGCATCCACGGGATAGCTGGCAGGAGCCATCAAGGCATGCTCCGGCTGAAGCAGCTCGGTGGAAGCCACGCTGCTTCTGCGCTGAGATGGCGGGGTAGCTTCGGGGGAAGCTTCGGCAGTACGTTTGCTGCGATTTGCTTCTCGTTCCTCTATCGCGTCTACCCTTGCTTGCAGCGCCTGCATTTGGGTCTGCTGCACTTTTTTCCTCCTCTCATGGGATTTGTAACCGCCTGCGTCCGGAAACCCAACCTTCCACGGAATGGAGCCTGGCGTGCCTCGTGTCCGTCCAGGGTGCTCAAGATTCCCGAGGGCCATTGTGAGCTCGTCGTTCTCTCTGTCTGGAAAGAACTTCCCTTGCTGCGCTGCTTCGATATACTGCTTAAGCTTCCTGACTGGTATGTCCATTTGATCGTTCGTCCAAATGCACTTCCCTGTTACAGGGTCCAAGGTTCCGCCAGCCCCGAAGAACCAAGTCCGGCAACGGTCTGGCCAGCTAATTGTCTCTGGTTCGATCCCTTTATCAACCAGATCATTCTCAGTCTTGGCCCACTTAGGCCGGGCTACGAGGTAGCCACCTGACCCCGTGCGATGGTGAAGCATCTTCTTCGCAGCATTTTGCTTGTTTGTCGCCGACATCTTCTTACTCTTTTCCGATGTCTTGTGGGCCACAAATGCGGGCCAGTGATCTCTGATCTTCTCATATCTGCCCTTGAATTCTGGTGTCTCATTATTTTCGACAAACTTATTCAGCTCTTTCTTCCACCTCCTGAATAGTTCTGCCATCCTCTTAAGAGCAAAAGACTTGATTAATTGCTCTTTAACTGGGTTCTCTGGATTATCCTCTGGCGGTAGGGTGAAATTTGACTTCAGCTCAGTCCAAAGATCATTTTTCTGCATATCATTGACATAAGACACCTCAGGGTCTTCTGTAGCCGGCTTAAACCATTGCTGGATGCTTATCGGGATCTTGTCCCTAACCAGAACCCCGCACTGAGCAACAAATGCGCTCTTTGTCCGGAGGGGTTCAATCGGTTGGCCGTCGGGCGCGATTGCTATGATCTCAAACTTTTCATCCGAGCTCAACTTTTTCTTCGGGCCTCGTCTCTTTACCGAAGTTGTGCTCGATCCGGAGGGCTAGAAAAAAGAACAAAGACTTAATTAATATGTGTACATACCAAAACAATGAATGCATCAATCAGCTAGTCAGCACAGGCTTAACTAATATATATACCTGGCCGGACTCGGTTCGGTCACCGGAGCCGTCATCACGGTCTCCTTCTTGCACCGGCATTGGGTCACCGGAGCCGTCCTCATGTTCTTCTTCTTGCACCGGCATTAGGTCACCGTAGCCAGCTTCTTCACCCTCTCCTTCCAGACCATCGGTGTCGTTGAGAAACAACGAGACGGCATCACTTCCTTCTGCGATTATGTCCCTCAACAACGCTTCTTTTGCTTCGTCTCGGGCGGTGTCCATAGTTTCTACAAATATTTACAACATGGCAATTATTATTCAAACATGACAGATGGATATATTAGTGCCAAACGTAGAACTAGCTACCTAATCATAGTAAGGAATCATATATATTAATTAGTGGCCTCGACCCCCCCCCCACGTGTTGAAGCTATCGGGAGGGGGTATATATCGACAACGACGACACTACATCTATATGTCCCTCGACGACCCTCGTTCCCGATAAAAAAAGAGGAAGAAGAAGAAAAAAAAGAGGAGAAGAACTCCTCTATTCTTTCTTCTCCTCTTTTTTTTTCTTCTTCCTCTTCTTCCTCTCATGTTCGAGAGGATCGCCGAGGGGTCGGAAGGTTGCCTAGTGTCAAAGGATTCAACAAAACCATGTCTTCATCATTAGGCGAAAGTAACATGTGCATGATGGTACGAAGCTCTCCAAAGTTATTTTGGAACGGAGTCCCAAATAAGATAATTCTCTTTTTGGTACAAATTCAGCAACACCTTCCAAATATTGTTATTTGGAAGGCCTTTGCTGAAATTCATACAAAAAGGCAAATTATCCTATCCGGGACACCATTCCAAAATAACTTTGGAGGACTTCGTCATGCCCTGGTTACTTTCGGCTAATGATGAAGCCATGGATTTCTTCAATACTTTGACACTAGGAAACCTCTCTCGACCCCTCGGCGATCCTCGACCCCTCGAACCCTCGACGACCCTGGAACCCTCGACCCCTAGACGACCCTGGAACCCTCGACCCTCGATCCCTCGACCCTATAGAACCCTCGAAGAAAGGAATAGCTAGAGGAGAAGATCGAAGAAAAAAAAGAAGAAAAAAAAGAGGAGAAGAAGAAAGGAATAGTGGAGAAGAAGAGAAAATAGAATATTCTATTTTCTCTTCTTCTCCACTATTCCTTTCTTCTTCTCCTCTTCTTTTCCTTCTTTTTTCTTCTTCTTATTTATTTCTCCTCTTCTTTTCCTCTCCTCTTCTTCTTTCTTTCCTCTTCTTATTTTCTTCTTTCCTATCCTCGACGACCCTGGAACCCTCGACCCCTAGACGACCCTGGAACCCTCGACCCTCGATCCCTCGACCCTATAGAACCCTCGAACCCTCGACCCTGAAACCCTCGACCCTTGACCCCTTAACGACCCTCGACCCTCTACCCTAGTTCCCGACCCTCGACCCTCTACCCTAGTTCCCGACCCTCGACCCCTCGGCGATCCTCGACACCCTCGTTCCCGATAAAAATTAAGAAGAAGAAGAAGAAGAAGAAGAAGAAGAAAAGAAGAGGAGAAGAAGAAAGGAATAGCTAGAGGAGAAGATCGAAGAAAAAAAGAAGAAAAAAAGAGGAGAAGAAGAAAGGAATAGTGGAGAAGAAGAGAAAATAGAATATTCTATTTTCTCTTCTTCTCCTCTATTCCTTTCTTCTTTTCCTCTTCTTTTTCTTTTTTCTTCTTCTTATTTATTTCTCCTCTTCTTCCTCTCCTCTTCTTCTCCTTTCTTCCTCTTCTTATTTTCCTTTTTCCTCTCATTCTTTTTCACATAAATTTTTGACATTTTTGACATATTTAGCACATTCTAAATTTTCCTAACTCTTTTACAACCACAAAAATTACTCCAACTTCATGACAGTACCCACACTCCATTTCACCAAAAACCTTCTGATCCATAGTTTAAATTTTTTAAATTTCATTCAAATGAAATTTGAACCGGATTCAAATTCCTTGCTGAAAACCTATTCTAAACCAATCAAAAATTCTGAAATTTTGCCATCACCTTTGTCTTGCATCAGTACCTCACCACAAAAAATATCATAAATCCTAAAAATGCCCAAAGCCATCTAGCATTTGATCAAACACCCTCTATATGCATTGTTCATATCTGTAAAAAAATTCAGAAATTTCAGAAAAGTTTGCTGCTGCTCCACTCCTTCTCCTCTCCTCTCCTTCTCCTCTCCTTCTGCTCTTCAATGCGTCGGGGCCGGCGGCGACCATGGAGCAGGGGCAGAGAGCAAGGGCCGCACTCGATCAGGACCATGGGAAAGGGGGGGCTCACTTCAATGAGGGCGGCGATGGCAGGAGTCCGGCGACGAGGATGGCGGGCTCGGGGCGGCACGCGGTGATGGGAACGGCGCGCGGCCGGCGATAGGGACGAGGAGGGGTGGGCTCGGGGAGGCACGGAGCGACGGGGACGACAAGGACGGCGGGCTCGGGGATGCCGGCGATGAGGACGACGCGGGCTCGTGGAGGCGACGATGTTGGTGGCGGCGGCGTAGACAGCGAGGTGGAGCAGCCTGACGGCGTCGTCGGCAGGGGAGGGGGGAATTGGCGATGCAAACTGAAAATTTTCACAAGTGTTTGTTATATAGTCCAAGCTTTAGTCTCGGTTGGTGGCATAAACCGGGACTAATTCCCCCTTTAGTCCCGGTTGGTGCCAGCAACCGGGACCAAAGGCCTCTTTTCAGCAGCCCAAAGGGCGGGAAGCGGCGGCCTTTGGTCCCGGTTGGTGGCACCAACCGGGACTAAAGGGGGGCATTGGTCACGGTTGGTGCCACGAACCGTGACCAATGCCCCCTTTAGTCCCGGTTGGTGCCACCAACCGGGACCAATGGCCTTGTGCTGCCCCGCGCCCAAAAGTTTAGTCCCACCTCGCTAGTTGAGAGGGCTCGGGAGTGGTTTATAAGCGCTGCTGCGCCCACCCTCCGAGCTCCTCTCAACTGCAGGCTTTCGGGCCTAATCTGTCACTGCAATGCCTGTGGGCCTACTGGGCCTGCTGCGGGCCTGAATCCTGGCCCATGGTAGGGTTTCTAGTCGTATTCAGGCCGTGGTGGCCCAGTAGGTGGCATTTTTTGTTTTTTTGTTGCTTTATTTATTTTCTTTTGTTTTTTGCTTTATTTTTTAATTCTTTATGCTTTTAGTTTTAGAAAAATTATAAACTTTTTGTTAATGCCATTAGTTTTCAAATTTGAAAATAATTTTTTAGTTTTTTTGTTTTCTTTGTTGCTTTATTTATTTTATTTTGTGATTAACTTTACTATAAAAATAGTTTTTTCCTGTTTTTTTGATTTGTTTTTTGCATTATTTATTTTCTTTTGTTTTTTGCTTTAATTTTTAATTCTGTTTGCTTTTAGGTTAGCAAAATTATAAACTTTCTGTTAGTGCCATTAGTTTTAGAAAAATTATAAACTTTCTGTTAGTGCCATTAGTTTTCAAATTTGAAAACACTTTTTTAGTTTTTTTGTTTTCTTTGTTGCTTTATTTATTTTATTTTGTGATTAACTTTACTATAAAAATAGTTTTTTCCTGTTTTTTGATTTGTTTTTGCATTATTTATTTTCTTTTGTTTTTTGCTTTAATTTTTAATTCTGTTTGCTTTTAGGTTAGCAAAATTATAAACTTTCTGTTAGTGCCATTAGTTTTAGAAAAATTATAAACTTTCTGTTAGTGCCATTAGTTTTCAAATTTGAATAGTTAAAATTTGAATTCTTTGAAAATTGTTTGAATCACAAGTTTGTGATTAACTTACTAAAAAATGAGAATAGATGCGCTTATAGAGAAAATTCAACCTAAATTCCTAGTAAATTTCTATGAATTTCAGAGAAATTCACTATGAATTTAGGTTAAACTTTTCTCTATTAGGGCATCTATTTTCACTTTGAGAGGAGCTCAACAAGGCAGAGAGGGAAGGGCTTATAAACCGGTGTGAGCCCCCTTCGGTTGGCGAGGTGGGACTAAACTCGGCCCGCAACGAGGACCAACCCTTTAGTCCCGGTTTGTGGCACAAACCGGGACTAATGGTCATGGGCCAGGGGCGAGGAGCAAAATTATAAACTTTCTGTTAGTGCCATTAGTTTTAGAAAGTTGAAAGTTGAAAGTTGGCATGGGCCAGGGACTAATGGTCATGGTATTACGAGGGCCGAACCATAAGACATGAAAGCATTTCAAATGAACTCTGAAAAAGTTGAAAGTTGGGATGGTATCATAATTTCACCCACATAGCATGTGCATGTACAAAACGGACAATGGTAGCATGTTCGTGTGTTACAAAGTTGCGGGAGAAAGTCTTCACTTTTTCTTCGCTTGTGTCATTTGCTTATTGCGCCGTAACCATGGATAATCTTCATTGTTTATCAGGATGCTTGGGTCAGCCTTGACATTGAAGGGAGGAATTTCATGAAACTTTTCATAATCTTCAGACATGTCTGTCTTGCCGTCCACTCCCAGGATGTCCCTTTTTCCTGAAAGAACTATGTGGCGCTTTGGCTCATCGTATGATGTATTCGCTTCCTTATCTTTTCTTTTTCTCGGTTTGGTAGACATGTCCTTCACATAGATAACCTGTGCCACATCATTGGCTAGGACGAACGGTTCGTCAGTGTACCCAAGATTTTTCAGATCCACTGTTGTCATTCCGTACTGTGGGTCTACCTGTACCCCGCCGCCTAACAGATTGACCCATTTGCACTTAAACAAAGGGACCTTAAAATCAGGTCCGTAGTCAAGTTCCCATATGTCCACTATGTAACCATAATATGTATCCTTTCCGCTCTCGGTTGCTGCATCAAAGCGGACACCGCTGTTTTGGTTGGTGCTCTTTTGATCTTGGGCGATCGTGTAAAATGTATTCCCATTTATCTCGTATCCTTTGTAAGTCAATACAGTCAAAGATGGTCCCCTGGACAACAAGTACAACTCATCACAAACAGTGTTGTCACCTCTGAGACGTGTTTCCAACCAACTGCTGAAAGTCCTGATGTGTTCACATGTAATCCAGTCGTCGCACTGCTCCGGGTGTTTGGAGCGCAGACTGTTCTTGTGTTCATCGACATACGGGGTCACCAAGGTAGAGTTCTGTAGAACTGTGTAGTGTGCTTGAGACCAAGAATATCCGTCCCTGCATATTATTGAGTCTCTTCCAAGAGTGCCTTTTCCAGTCAGTCTCCCCTCATACCGCGATTTAGGGAGACCTATCTTGTTAAGGCCAGGAATGAAGTCAACACAAAACCCGATAACATCCTCTGTTTGATGGCCCATGGAGATGCTTCCTTCTGGCCTAGCGCGATTACGGACATATTTCTTTAGGACTCCCATGAACCTCTCAAAGGGGAACATATTGTGTAGAAATACGGGCCCCAGGATGACAATCTCGTCGACTAGATGAACTAGGACGTGCGTCATGATATTGAAGAAGGATGGTGGGAACACCAGCTCGAAACTGACAAGACATTGCGCCACATCACTCCTTAGCCTTGGTACGATTTCTGGATCGATCACCTTCTGAGAGATTGCATTGAGGAATGCACATAGCTTCACAATGGCTAATCGGACGTTTTCCGGTAGAAGCCCCCTCAATGCAACCGGAAGCAGTTGCGTCATAATCACGTGGCAGTCATGAGACTTTAGGTTCTGAAACTTTTTCTCTGGCATATTTATTATTCCCTTTATATTCGACGAGAAGCCAGTCGTGACCTTCATACTGAGCAGGCATTCAAAGAAGATTTCTTTCTCTTCTTTCGTAAGAGCGTAGCTGGCAGGACCTTTATACTGCTTCGGAGGCATGCCGTCTTTTTCGTGCAAACGTTGCAGGTCCTCCCGTGCCTCAGGTGTATCTTTTGTCTTCCCATACACGCCCAAGAAGCCTAGCAGGTTCACGCAAAGGTTCTTCGTCACGTGCATCACGTCGATTGAGGAGCGGACCTCTAGGTCTTTCCAGTAGGGTAGGTCCCAAAATATAGATTTCTTCTTCCACATGGGTGCGTGTCCCTCAGCGTCATTCGGAACAGCTAGTCCACCGGGACCCTTTCCAAAGATTACGTAGTGTAAATCATTGACCATAGCAAGCACGTGATCACCGGTGCGCATGGCGGGCTTCTTCCGGTGATCTGCCTCGCCTTTGAAATGCTTGCCTTTCTTTCGACATTGATGGTTGGTCGGAAGAAATCGACGATGGCCCAGGTACACATTCTTCCTGCATTTGTCCAGGTATATACTTTCAGTGTCATCTAAACAGTGCGTGCATGCGTGGTATCCTTTGTTTGTCTGTCCTGAAAGGTTACTGAGAGCGGGCCAATCGTTGATGGTCACGAACAGCAACGCCTTAAGGTTAAATTCCTCCTGTCTGTGCTCATCCCACGTACGTACACCGTTTTCATTCCACAGCTGTAAAAGTTCTTCAACTAATGGCCTTAGGTACACATCAATTTCGTTGCCGGGTTGCTTAGGGCCTTGGATGAGAACTGGCATCATAATGAACTTCCGCTTCATGCACATCCAAGGAGGAAGGTTATACATACATAGAGTCACGGGCCAGGTGCTGTGATTGCTGCTCTGCTCCCCGAAAGGATTAATGCCATCCGCGCTTAAAGCAAACCATACATTCCTTGGGTCCTTTGCAAACTCATCCCAGTACTTTCTCTCGATTTTTCTCCACTGCGACCCGTCAGCGGGTGCTCTCAACTTCCCATCTTTCTTTCGGTTCTCACTGTGCCATCGCATCAACTTGGCATGCTCTTCGTTTTTGAACAGACGTTTCAACCGTGGTATTATAGGAGCATACCACATCACCTTCGCAGGAACCCTCTTCCTGGGGGGCTCGCCGTCAACATCACCAGGGTCATCTCGTCTGATCTTATACCGCAATGCACCGCATACCGGGCATGCGTTCAGATCCTTGTATGCACCGCGGTAGAGGATGCAGTCATTAGGGCATGCATGTATCTTCTCCACCTCCAATCCTAGAGGGCATACGACCTTCTTTGCTGCGTATGTACTGTCGGGCAATTCGTTATCCTTTGGAAGCTTCTTCTTCAATATTTTCAGTAGCTTCTCAAATCCTTTGTCAGCCACAGCATTCTCTGCCTTCCACTGCAGCAATTCCAGTACGGTACCGAGCTTTGTGTTGCCATCTTCGCAATTGGGGTATAACCCTTTTTTGTGATCCTCTAACATGCGATCGAACTTCAGCTTCTCCTTTTGACTAATGCATTGCGTCCTTGCATCGACAATGACCCGGCGGAGATCATCATCATCGGGCACATCGTCTGGTTCCTCTTGATCTTCAGCAGCTTCACCCGTTGCAGCATCATTGGGCACATCGTCTGGTTCCTCTTGATCTTCACCAGCTCCCCCCGTTGCAGCATCACCGTATTCAGGGGGCACATAGTTGTCATCGTAGTCTTCTTCTTCGCCGTCTTCCATCATAACCCCTATTTCTCCGTGCCTCGTCCAAACATTATAGTGTGGCATGAAACCCTTGTAAAGCAGGTGGGAGTGAAGGATTTTCCGGTTAGAGTAAGACCTCGTATTCCCACATTCAGTGCATGGACAACACATAAAACCATTCTGCTTGTTTGCCTCAGCCGCATCGAGAAACTCATGCACGCCCTTAATGTACTCGCGGGTGTGTCTGTCACCGTACATCCATTGCCGGTTCATCTGCGTGCATTATATATAATTAAGTGTCCAAATTAATAGAAGTTCATCATCACATTAAAACCAAAGTGCATACATAGTTCTCATCTAACAACATATAGCTCTCCAGAGCATCTAATTAATTAAACCATACATTGAAACTATGTAAAACATTTCAATGCGAAAACAAATGCGATCATAATCGCAACCAAGGTAACAATTGATCCAACGGCATAATGATACCAAGCCTCGGTATGAATGGCATATTTTCTAATCTTTCTAATCTTCAAGCGCATTGCATCCATCTTGATCTTGTGATCATCGACGACATCCGCAACATGCAACTCCAATATCATCTTCTCCTCCTCAATTTTTTTATTTTTTCCTTCAACAAATTGTTTTCTTCTTCAACTAAATTTAACCTCTCGACAATAGGGTCGGTTGGCATTTCCGATTCACATACATCCTAGATAAATAAAATCTATGTCACGTTGGTCGGCATAATTTTCATAAACAATAAATGAACCAATAGTTATAAAGATAATATACATACCACATCCGAATCATAGACAGGACGAGGGCCGACGGGGGCGGATACCAAAACCATCGCACTATATAAGATGCAATAATAAATGTAAGAAAATGATACAAGTATCTATCTAAACATACAAGTAAGAATATTTTTCCTTTCAAAAAGAAGATAAGAACAAGAGGCTCACCACGATGGTGTCGGTGATGAGATCGGCGCGGGTGATCGACGGCGGTGAAGATGGGGACGGGGCGTGACGGACCGCTAAATCTAGACAAATCTCGAGGAAAATGGAGCTTGGAGGTCGAGCTTCGAGAGGAGAAAGCTTAAGTAGTGTGGCTCGGGCATTCCATCGAACACCTCATGTGCATAGGAGGTGAGCTAGAGCACCACAAAGCCCTCTCCCCCTCGGCCAGAGAAAAACAAAGCACTGGGGTGCTCTGCTCGCGAGCGAGGGGTATATATAGGCACCTCATTGGTCCTGGTTGGTGACATGAGCCGGGACTAAAGGGGAGCCTTTGGTCCCGGTTCAAGCCACCAACCGGGACCAATGGTGGTGGGCCAGGAGCGAGGCCCATTGGTCCCGGTTCATCCCACCAACCGGTACCAAAAGGTCCAGATGAACCGGGACCAATGGCCCACGTGGCTCGGCCGCCCCCCTGGGCTCACGAACCGGGACCAATGCCCACATTGTTCCCGGTTCTGGACTGAACCGGGACTAATGGGCTGACCCGGCCTGGACCAAAGCCCTGTTTTCTACTAGTGATTATCGACAAATGGAAATGTAATGAAGAAAAGGATGGGCAAGATATCATTCAAATATATGATGCCTGGTTAAACAGGATGGCATTGCACATTTCACGTATATTATGGCTGGCTAAAAGACATGGGACTGCACAATTCCCGTATATGATATAGAAACTAAACAGGTGGCATTACAAAACATGTCTAAACTAAGCAGATGACATATATGATGTCAAAAGTAGGAACTTCAAGGAAACATATGCATGATATGACTCACATCATCATGCCAAGGTAGAGCAAACACTGTCAGGGGGATGGACCCCGGGCAGGCAACGGAACCCGGATCCTCTTCAAAAACAACGGGGTTGGCACTGCCCCTCAATACCGGCACGCGGTTGGCCGGGTCGCTCGATCCGGCCAAGCCCCGCAAGCCGGCCAGACTAGCCGACCCGGCAAGACACGTCGACTCGGCCCCAACAACTAGCGCAAGATAGCCGAACCCGGCACAACCAAAGCCTCCTCAACAAGCCAGCACCACCCGTGGCGTGCTACGCAATCCAGCCATGGGTCAACTCCTGTCCCATCCAGGCCGTACGATGGGACGAGACTTCAATCAACGATGACCAAGGTAACAATGCCCCGCCCATGCCTCCGGTCAGCAGGAACGTGGCAACAGTGCCCCACACCTACCCGCTGACCAGGGCCGGCGTGGCTACAGTGCCCCCGCCTTCACCGCTGACGACAGCAAGCGGCAACCTGACGAAGAGCACTGTACATGACTCGACTCGGCCACATCCTGACGATAGACAAGACGGCGCACAGTCCCCCTAGGCATGCCCCCCCCACCTAGGGGAACCCGGCGAACCACAAGCCCTAGGCGGGACCCAGCCCGGGTTCCCGGACGCCGACAATACGGACCCACCGACTTGTAACGTTACCATTGTACCCCCGGGGGGTTGGACTATAAAACCCCCCGGGAGCCCGCGATCGCAAGACAATGAAATAGAGAAAGAGAGAAAGCAGAAGACACATATGAGAGAAAAGCAGGCAAGCATAGGAGTAGCCACAGAACAGCAACACCGGAGAGAAGGAGCAGCCCAAGCCTTGGCCAGCTTCCTTCCTCCTCCATACAGCTCTAGGAGCAACATTGTACTATCAATCATCCAACTACACTCGGCAGGACTAGGGGTATTATCTCTCCGGAGAGCCCCGAACTTGGGTATGTCCGGCGTCCGGTGCCCACTCATGCCAACCTCGCCTCTGGAGTCCACCAGCACCCTCGAGCCTCCTCCTCTCTTTACCATCCCTTGGCATCTGAAGTGCGCCCAGCACGATAGTTGGCGCCCACCGTGGGGCAGCTCAAGGAACTGGCCGGGAACATGCTTTAGACGGGGCCCTTCTCCTACACCTATGAGTCTGTCGCGCTGGCGGACAACGTCGTCGGCGCGCTTGTCGCCTCATTTGCCGCGCTGCGCATCTCCAATGTGTTCGCGGCCGACGAGTACCCCAGTGAGGTGCTCAGCTACTCCGACTCTCTCCTCTCCCTCGGCGGCGGCATTTCCGCCGAGGCAATGGACGTCCATGTGGAGGTCTTCGTCACCGGCGACGGCGCCTCCTCCTCATCAAGCAAGACGAGGAAGGCTGCCGAAGCTAGGGCCACAGCGGAACAGATCGAGTTGTCCGATCCGTTGCGTGCCGCGATGCAGAGCCTCCGCATCCCCATCGGCTCTGACGTCGACGCCACCAACGTCGCTGAGGCCCAAACCAAGCTCGAGGAAAGGCGCCAGCACATGCTGTAATTATCTGAGACGCTCGCCGCCACTCAGCGTCGCCTGGATGCCGCTCAGCTGGAGCGCGAAGCCGCCTACGGATTCACGCCCGCCGTGGCCGAGCCAAGCCGGGTCGCTGATGTGCGTGCTCGGCGAGGAGCGATTGGTCGGGCCCTCGGCGCCGTCCTAACCATCTACGAGACCCCAGCGAAGAAAATGCACGCTGCCCAGGCAGCCGCAGCCGGCTTGGACCAGCTTGCGGGTGAGGAGCTGAAAGAGCGCATAGGGCGGATGCGCGAACTCCTCCACGCCGCCAACACCTAACATGACTGCCTCAACCAGCTCGCCAAGCCGGCGGGATCCGGCTCTGCCCGCCTTGGCGGGTCCAGCGAACTTCTGCACACCGCTTCCTCGCCACCCGGCGAGGCGCACTCCGGCCGAGCCCGGACTCGGCGCGACCCAGCCGCTACAGCCGCCGATGGATGGGGCGACGATCCCGTCCTAGAGATCAAGTGTGGACCCGGCCAGCATGGCCGGTGTTCGGCTCCAACCGACCCGCACCTCGTGGCCTGGCCGCATGTTGACTCGGCCCGCGTGCCGTCGACGATGCCGACGCTCGCCACCGGCTCGATCGGCTCCCTCACTCCCTGGAGATGGAGGAGAGCGGCGCTATCGGGCCGGCGTGCTTCGGCCCCCGCATCCGGGAGAAGCCCTTCCCCAAAGGATTCATGCTCCCCCGCGACACTCCCAAGTACAACGGGACGGTGAAGCCAGAAGACTGGCTCACCGACTACACCACCGCTCATGCTCCAAGGGTCGGCCCGCACGTGGTTGAAAAGCCTGCCGATGGGCAGCATCAACACGTGGGTGGACTTCGAGGAAGCCTTCATCCGCAACTTCACGGGGACCTACAAGTGACCCGGCCACCCTAGCTAGCTCTCCATGTGCGTGCAGGGACCTGCGAAGACCGGTCGCGAGTACCTCGCATGCTGGACCGAGCTCCGGAACAGCTGCGAGGGCGTCCATGAAGTCCAGGCAATACAGTACTTCGTCTACAGGTGCCGAAACGGCACCCTCCTCAAGCACAAGCTCTTATGCTCCGAGCCGGCCACCATGGCCGCGCTCATGGTGACGGCGGAAAAGTACGCCAACGGTGACTCCGGCATGAAGATCCAGGTGGCGCTTGATGAAGCCGGCAAGGCGAAGCCCCCCTCCCCCGAAGCCCGCCGGCGAAAGCAGCCGGCAGCAGCATCACCAGAACAACAAGCGCAAGGCCGACTAGCCGGCGCCGCGTCGCAACAACCGGCTCGTCGCGGCCGCCGAGCCCACGGCGGACCCGGTGGCAAAGCGCCGGCAAACCGGCAAGATGGCATGGCAACCCTCCATGAGCATCGAGCAGATGCTCAGCACCCTCTGCAAGCACCACAGCGGCGGAAAACCCTCCACGCACACGCTCCGGTAGTGCGCCATCACCAAGCGCATCATGAGGGGCAACGTCCCGCCCCCTTCGGCTCCGGCTCCGACTCCAGGCGCGGGACTGCCGCCTCTGCCCCCACCGCCGCCTCCAACTAGCGGCATGATGCGCAACGATGCATACCCAGACCAGAACGCGGCCTACGTCATCTTCACCAGCCTCGGCGACGACAAGCGGAGCGAGCGCCTCCGTCGGCAGGAGGTGAACTCCGTCGTCCCGGCCAAGCCGGAGTTCATGCATTGGTCAGATCGCCCGATCACCTGGACCCGGGAGGATCACCCGGCAGTCATGCCGAGTCCGGGTGGTTACGCCCTCGTCCTCAACCCCACCATCATCGCGCGGTGCACATGCAAGTTCTCCGGAGTCCTCATCGACGGCGGCAGCAGCATCAACATCCTCTACCATGACAAGATGACCAAGCTCGGCCTCAAGGCCGAGGCCCTAGAGCCGACCCAGACGATCTTCCACGGCATCGTGCCCGGCCTGTCCTGCTCCCCCATTGGTTGGGTATGGCTAGATGTCCTGTTCGGTGACAGCAGCCACTTCCGGCGTGAACCGGTCTAGTTCGAAGTGTTGGACCTGTCCAACGCGTATCACGCGTTGCTGGGCCGGCCCGGGCTCGCCATGTTCATGGCGGTTCCCCACTATGCCTACCTGAAGATGAAGATGCCGGGTCCCAAGGGCCTCATCACCATCACCGACGATTACCACAAGTCCCTAGAGTGCGCCCGAGATGGAGCCAAGTTGGCCGAGTCGCTGGTCATTGCCGAGGAGCGGCGCCAGCTTGATCGGATCGTCGCCATGGCAGGCGAGGCCTCTACCGCATCGATCCCGACCTTGTACCCGGTCGACGAGGCCGCCTTCAAGCCCTCCAAGGAGATCAAGAAAGTGAAGCTCAACCCAGAAGACCCCAGCTGCAGCAAGTGTTGGGGATGGGGTCCCGAAAAACCCTTAAGGTTCGAACACTGGGGTGCGCGTGGAGTCTTTCCCTCCGACCGATCTACGCTCCAGCTTGCTAGGATCTTGCGGATGAACATGACGAACTCACAACACAGAAGGACACAGGGTTTATATTGGTTCGGGCCACCGATGTGGTGTAATACCCTACTCCAGTGTGGTGGTGGATTGCCTCTTGGGCTGATGATGAACAATACAAGGGAAGAACAGCCTCCTGAGATTGAGGTGTTCTGGTGAGTAGGCTCTCGATCGGGTTGGATCAAGCTAAGATCAGATGCCCCTACTATGGTGGCTAGATCTACTTATATAGGCCTTGGTCCTCTTCCCAAATATCAAGCGGGAAGGGAGCCAACAATGGGGGGGCAGTTTGAAGGGGGGACAACTAGTACAAGCTATCCTGACAACAGTAGTCTTCGCCTGCACAAAGTTCTGGTGGTGACACTGTTCTGGGCTCCATGGTGACTCCCGTCTTGCAGTCCTTGGTCTTGGTCTTGTTGCACCGAAATGGCAACCTTTGCCTGAGGCCTCGGTACTCCGCGGCTGCGCTTGCCCCCTTTGCACCAAAGAGGAAACAAGGACGCTGTGCGCGCTGGCGCCCGCCTGGTGTCGATCGTCATGTCTTACGTCACGAGAGCCTCGTGAGGTTCGCCTCACCTTGATATCTCCACTCCTCGTGAGCCTGCCTAGCTAGGCCACTCCGGAGGAGGTCTGGCGTCGTCTGCGTCGCCAGGCTTGGCCCCTCGCGAGGGTCTTGAGTGCTTTGTTGGTGAAGATGGGCCGTATGGCCTGCTGGCTCAGCCACGCCGTGGGCCGCAGGCAGGCAAGTCTGGGGACCCCCATTCCTAGAACGCCGACAGTAGCCTCCGGGCCCAAGGTGCGTGTGGGCTTGGCTTCGTGGCAAAGCCAAGGGTTAAGCTCGAAGCGCCACGGGCCCCAAAAGCCTGCGGCCTCGGTTGACGCGTGGCGGTTGATTGGGCACGGGCGTTTCCGCTTCCCCATGCTGTTTTGGCGACTGCACGACTTGACAAGTCCCTGCGACATGCAAGGGAAACCATCATTACCTGTGACCGAGGGAGATGCCGGTTGGCCTTCTCTTGCTATAAATGGGGAGGGGGCGGAGCCCCCGTTGCCCATCTCTTCGTTTCTTGCTTCCTCCTTCTCGCTCCACTACTTGCTCCAATGGCTCCCATCAGAAGATTCTCCGCCGAGGAGAAGGGGAAAGCCCCCCGGGATGGCCCGGAGCCACTCCCGCCGAAGAAGAGGTCGATCCATCACCGTGACGAGGCGGCGTTACAGGTGGTGGCGAGGCCTTTGTGTGAGCGGCCTCCGCCGGGGTACCCACTACCCTTGTATGCCCTAGCCGTAGGCTCAGGAGGACGAAGTGGCGAGCAGCATCACCCACACCGCACCCGGTGCCGCTGCGCCTCGGTGACGCAGGCCGTCCACGCGGCGGACTCCTCGCGCGAGCTGGTGCTGTGGACGCCGACGCCTCCGAACTCCTGGATCCGCTTCCCACGGTTCTTCTCCGACGTGATGCCGCTGAGGGGGCCTCTCGAGCTATGGCTGCAGCATGCTGATTGTGGTGCTCCGGCGATCAGAGCGAAGATTGAAGCGGTCCCCATTGGCAAAATCTTCATGACTCGCGGCTGGGGCAAGATTGCGTGGATCTGTTGCATGAGAGGTGCCCTTGCGATTCACTTCGAGTACGACGGCGCCTCCATGCTTCTCTTCAAGGTCTTTGACACCGAGGGCCGCCACCTGGAGTGCTGCTCTGGAGAGGAGCAAGAGGCTGATGCGCGCTCCACCCGCGACTACCCCAGCAGTAGTAGCCCTGGGGAGTCGAGCAGTTCTCATGAGCTCCAGGAGACTCCGAAGACGAGTGACGACAGCTACGTCTGCCCGAGCTCTCGCCGTGCCCGGGGCAAGGCTGCGGCGTTCGGCCGCCGCCGCTGCTTATCTGGATGGGGTTGGTGCCGGCCTGCCATGGCCCACTATTGATGATGGCATCCGCCACGGGAGGATGTAGATAGGAACCAACCTTAGCATCAGCTTTTGTATCCTGCGAAGAATCATGAATCACCCCGTGGGGCATGTAAGGATCTGCAATGCCTTTGTACCTATTTTCCTTGTGAAAATTTGATGAATGCGTCTCCCATTAAGGCTCGGCCTCCCCTTTCTTTCTTCGTGATAGCTTGTTGCTCTACGCTGACGGGTCCCGGTCCCAAGGCGGCTACAGCCATCTCTGGTATGCCAGGTCGCGATGCCGTGGTCAAGGCCGGGAGGTGCGCAGCCCGAGGTCCAGTAAGAGCCCCTGAGGCGCGATGCTCAGGATGTCCCCCTTAGCGCCCAAGTGGCCATTGCAAGGAAAGAAAGGAAGATGACTTGGCCACAACGGGGTTGCGGCATCGGGTGAGCGACTATTGGGTCCAAATGTTTTGCTGACCTGAGGGCGAAACTTATCTTGATGACTTCGCGGTGATTCTCGATGTTGCTCTAGGGCTGCGCGCCAACTTACGCGACATAGCTAGGCTGGCCCGTGCGAGGTTTCCTTCTCCCGAGCTCCTCTTAATGCTCTACGTCCTCAGGTCCCGGCCCTCAAGCGAGCTCAGTCGCTGCTGGTATGCCAAGTCGCGATGCCGTGGTCAAGGCCAGGGGGTGAGGGCTGGAGAGCCAGTAAGAGCTCCTGAGTCGCGATGCTCAGAAGCCCCCCTTTTAATGCGCAAGCGAGTCGTGCGAGAGGAAAGGAGACTCGCGGTGCCGCCTGCTATCCTTCCCGCGGGGTTCCTGTGAACAGGCACAAGGGGAAACATGGTTTGTCGTTACTGTCGCCTGCCTTCCGCTGGTTGGTTCGAATGAAGTGAAGGCACTGAGGGCCTGATGAGGTGACGTGCATGGCGCGTGCCGCGAGCCAGAGCTTGACCACTCATGGAAGGGACGGACCCATGCACCAGTGCCGTGCCTGTGTACGGACCCCGAGGGGTGTAATGATTGAGCAGGTGATAGCAGTTGACAGGTGATAGCAGTTGGCAGGTTAAGCATGAAGAGCATATCGACTAGGATAAATGCAGGAATATACATACCACTGGGTTTGGCCCGAGCGGCATGGGGATGATGCAGCCGGTGGGGCGCCCCCAGCAAGGTAAGCTAAAGACATAAGTAAAAGGGATGCATGCCACAGGGACAGACCCACGTGGCCTGGGAATAATGCAGCCCGAGGGGCGCTCCCAGCTTGAATGAACTTGGAAGATGTCACCTGGGTCTGTAGACGAAGTAGAGCTGGTGCAGCTGAAGCCACGAGTCGAAGGAATAACTCCTCATGAGCCACCGGGACCCTGAGCCTCGGGAGGCTCTGGGAGCTCAGGAGGTTCCTTGAAGGCCGTCGCCATCTCCTCCCGAACGGCGTGGAACCTGGCCTCCTGAGCCGCTTGGACTTGCCGTACACTATGCTGATGGGCCGATGCCATGCTCGACAAGCCGTAGGGCATGCGAATGAAGCTGTGTGGTGGACCCTCACAGCGGCCCGTGCGTGATGGCCACAAGCATTCCTGAGATGCGGCCCTGTTGAGCCCTGGGATGTCGATGCAGGCGCGCAGCTCAGCACCCTCACCTAGGTGGTGAGCCACACTCTGTGAGTGGCTGTCGCCACACCTGTCTCTTGCGTCTTGTAGCTCTTGGGTGGTCTTGGTGATGAACTCCTGGGTGGTGGGCATTCCTTGCCCCATGCTCTCCTGAGGAACACGTGCCATGAAGCACGCTTCCAAGTGGTGCCCAAGCGCCTCCCTCGTGAGATTGGCAAGGTGTGAGTCCCTCCAGAAGAGAGCCCCCGAGCCTTGCCCGAGGAGGGCACCGGGCGCGCTTTCCTATGCGGTGGAGGGAGGCACCCCTGGACCGGGCGCCGATCCTGACGAGGCTCTTGATGCGACGCCATCTTCTTGGGGTCCTGCACGGCGCGGTAGCTTCTTCTTGGGGATGGCCTCCGAAGGGCCTTCACTTCTGTTGTCAGGGTTTTTGATTGCCGCGGCTTGGAAGGCGCGCTCAAGGGAGCACACCGCATCCCTTTCTTCACATGGGACCGTGATGACCCCCCTCCCCCCGCTTCCTGGCATCTTGAGGACGTTGTAGCCATGGTGAGTGACTGCCATGAACTTGGCCAGGGATGGGTACCCGAGGATGGCGTTGTACGGCAGGCGGATGTGTGCGATGTCGAAGTCGATGAGCTCGGTGCGGTAATTCTTGCGCTCCCTGAAGGTAACAGGCAGGCGGACTTACCCTATTGGTGTGGTGGAACCATTAGTCACTCCTGAGAAAGGCTTGGTTGGCTGGAGCTGCTCATAGGGCACTTGGAGGCTGTCGAATGTGTCGGCGGATAGGAGTTGAGCCAGGCGCCGCCGTTGATGAGAGTCTTGGTGACTTGCACATTGTTGATGACTAGGGAGCACATCATAGGGAGTGTGCCAGCGGTGGCTGCGCACTTGAGCTGGTCGGCCGAGCTGAAGGTGATGGTGCATTGGGACCACTGGAGCGGGTGCGTGGCCACGAGCTTGGGGAGCGCCGTGTTTACTTCGCGAGCGAACTATTTGAAGATGTGCTGAGAGGCTAGGGCTTGAGCGCCGCCCAGGATGCAAGCGACCACGCGCGGCTCCTGGAAGTACCCAGCCCCCTCGTCCTGGTGATGGTCGTCGTTCCTCCTTGGCAGCGGCAACGGGGGAAGACCAGCGTTGCCCTGGGGGCGATCCTCGCGAGGAGGGTCCCTCCAGGCATGTAACGCCCTCGATGCGGCTATATCTCCCATGTGTCGAAGCACGACTTAGAGGCATAACCGCATTGAAAGCAATGTCGCAAGTGAGGTAATCTTCACAACAACCCATGTAATACAATAAGGGAAAAGGATACATAGTTGGCTTACACTCGCCACGTCACACAAATAGCATAAATATCATTACATTCATCCAAATACACTCAAGGTCCGACTACGGTACCAAAATAAAGATAAACCCCAAATGCAACATAGTCCCCAATCGCCCCAACTGGGAACCACTACTGATCATCTGGGAAAGACACGTAGTATCGTCCTGGGTCCTCGTCGAACTCCCACTTGAGCTCAGTCGAATCACCTGGAGAGGAATCATCGGTCCCTGCATCTGGTTTTGGAAGTAATCTGTGAGTCACGGGGACTCAGCAATCTCACACCCTCGCGATCAAGACTATTTAAGCATATAGGAAGGGTAAAAGGTATGAGGTGGAACTACAGCAAGCGACTAGCATATATGGTGGCTAACATACGCAAATGATAGCGAGAAGAGAAGGCAAAGGCATGGTCGATGAACTATGATCAAGAAGTGATCCTAGAACAACCTACGTTCAAGAATAACAGGAGACCATGTTCTCTTCCCGGACTCCACCAAAAAGAGACCATCACGGCCACACACTCAGTTGATTCATTTTAATTAAGTTAAGTTTCAGGTTATCTACAACCGGACATTAACAAATTCCCATCTTCCCATAACCGCGGGCATGGCTTTCCAAAGTTCCAATCCCTACAGGGGTGTCCCAACTTAGACTATCACAAGCTCTCACGGCCAACGAAGGATATTCCTTCTCCCAAGACAATACGATCAGACTCGGAATCCCAGTTACAAGACATCTCGACAATGGTAAAACAAGTCCAGCAAGACCACCCGCTGTGCCGACAAATCCCGATAGGAGCTGCACATATCTCGTTCTCAGGGCACACCGGATAAGCTAAGCGTACGGAAGCCAACGTAACCCAAGTTGCCAAGGGACGGCCCCGCACGGTGCTCTGGGTTGGACCAACACTTAGAGAAGCACTGGCCCGGGGGTTTAAAATAAAGATGACCCTTGAGTCCGCGAAACCCAAGGTAAAAAGGCTAGGTGGCGAATGGTAAAACCAAGGTTGGGCCTTGCTGGAGGAGTTTTATTCAAGGTGAACTGTCAAGGGGTTCCCATTATAACCCAACCGTATAAGGAACACAAAATCAAGGAACATAACACCGGTATGACGGAAACTAGGGCGGCAAGAGTGGAACAAAACACCAGGCATAAGGCCGAGCCTTCCACCCTTTACCAAGTATATAGGTGCATTAAGATAGACAAGATAATACAATGATATCCCAACAATAAACATGTTCCAACAAGGAACAACTCCAATCTTCACCTACAACTAGCAACGCTATAAGAGGGGCTGAGCAAAGTGGTAACATAGCCAAACAACGGTTTGCTAGGACAAGGTGGGTTAGAGGTTTGGCATGGCAATATGGGAGGCATGATAAGCAAGTGCTACGTATCGTATCATAGGCAAAGCAAAAGAGCGAGCATCTAGCAAGCAAAGATAGAAGTGATTTCGAGGGTATGGTCATCTTACCTGCAAAGTTCTCCGAGTTGACTTGATCCTCATAAGCGTACTCAACGGGCTCCTCGATCAGGTACTCGTCTCCCGGCTCTACCCAAAGCACGAACAACAAGCAAAAGGGAGAACAATCAACCACGTGCAATGCTCAAACAACATTTTGCAAAACATGGCATGATATGCGGGATGCGATATGTGATGCATATGCATGAGTTGGAAAGGAATGATTGAACCTGGCCTCAACTTGGAAAACCAAGAGTTCCACTGGAAAGGTGAGTTGATTTTGGTCAAAATTGATATAAAGATCACCGGAATCGGATGCACGGTTTGGAAATGGCGAGCAAAACAAATATGGCACCGATCTGCGATTTACAGCACGAGGCCACCTAAATGCATCAAGAACAACAAGCTACAACACTCTAACATAGCAACAAAATACATGGCAGGGATCCACTCAATATGCTTGACAAAAGATGAACACTGAGCTACGGCTAATTCACTCAATAGCAGGTTCAAACAAGCATGGCAAAAGTGCAAAAAATATCAGGTTTCGGACTTAGTGAAATTAACATCAAGTCAGGAATTTAACATCAGGAAGCAATGTTTAGAGCAAGATAACAACATGCTACAGGAACATATCATGGCAAAGCAAGGCATGGCATGAAGCTACTCAAAGCATACAACAAAAGTCCCTTACTGACCATAAGCCAAAAGGGATCAGAAAACACAATGGCAACCACGTGAACATAGCAATTAACGTTAACAGATTCAGACTTAGTGAAAAACAGAAACATGGCAAAACAGATATCAAGTAGGCATGTTAACAAGCTCGATGCACTCACTATGATGCATTGCATGACAAACTAAGCATACACCCAGCAAGTAGACATGACATGGAAGCTAGACATGGCAAGAACAACAACATAGCATGCACGGATCAATAACAACAAGCTCGACAAAATTGCTAAACATGTTAACAATCTACCAGGAACATTTTATAGCAAAAGTAGAGCTCGATTGACTCAAGCTAGGGTGCTCCATAAATGCAAACAAAGACATGGATGGATAGAGCACCACAATACCTACAAAACATCCTTGCTGATCATGCTCAAAAGATGCACGGATCACTAGGTAGCAACATGAACACATGGCATAAAAATAATGACAGGGCAGAGACTTAGAATATTTCTAAGTCCCTGAAATCAGCAACATTAAGTAAGCTACTTTGCATGCTTGTGCTAGTCACCACAGAGATCACAAAAATACATGGCATACTTCAAATCACATGTAGAGCTCAAGATCATAGCATGCACACATTAATCATGGCAAAAATGACAAAAGTGCATTTGCTGATAATAATCTGAAACTAACATCACATAGCCCTCTTCCAACAGCATTTCGGGCATTAAGATGAGCTCCAAAGAACATGATGCAATGAGATGAAATGAAGTACTCGCCGAGACGAACATTTCGATATGCTACACGCACGAATTGAAGAAATGGTTGCAGAGTTATGCACTGATGAAGATATGCAAAAAATTACGGGAGAGAGGTAAAAGTTCATCGGGCTAGGGCTTACTGTAGCGGATCCAGATCTGAGTACTATAGCAGCACGAACAACGGGGATCGCCGGCCGGAGTGGACGCCGGAGGAAGGTCGCCGGAGGGAGAGGAGAAGGCCGGATCCCGTCGGGGATGGGTCGATCCGGGCGCTGGGGGCCGGATCCGTCGCCGGAGTAGGGCGGCAGCAGGGGACGGCGATTTGTAGCGGCTGCCGGAGTGGGTGCCGGCGAGCACTGCGATGGCGGGGTCGGCTCGGTGCGGCGAGGTCAGACGAAGGCGGCGGCCGCGGGCGAGGAGCCGGGCGGCGGGACTTCCAGGCGTGGGCGGCGTGGCTAACGGGCCTCGGGGGCCCGGTTTGGGCCTCCCGGGCCGGCGGCGGAGAGGGGTCCGGCGGGACACGTGTCAAGCCCTCAGTGGCTGCGGGGTGGAAACGGACATGAAAAGTCTTGGTCCAATCCGAAAACGTTTAACACCCGCACACGAAAAAGAGGTAGAAAGGACACCGGAGGACATAGGAGCGCCGGAATGCAAAACGGACAATGGAGAAAATGCTCGGATGCATGAGATGAACACGTATGCAAATGCGATGCACCTGATGACATGATATGAGATGCATGACAAAGACACAAACATACTGAGACAAAACCCGACAACGAGGAAATAACATAACTTAGTGCCGAAAATGGCAAGAGTTGGAATACAAATAAGGTAGGTTACATACGGGGTGTTACAAGGCACCCTTGTGAGGTTGATCCTGCGAGCGGTCCTCGCGAGGCCGGTCGCGCCACTCCTGGCGCAGGCCACGGTCCTCCACATCCTCCTCCGCGGCCGTAGCCCCGGTCATTGCGCTCGGGGCATCGGCCGAAGCGTCCTTCCCGAATGGCTCTGAGCTCTTGACAGTCGCTGGTGTTGTGGATGTTCAGGTTGTGGAAGGCGCAGAAGGGCCGGCCATTCTTGGATGACTCGGGTTGATCTCTGCCTCACTTGGTGTCGGGCTCTGCTGGGAGCACTACTGCCTCCTTGCGTTCACGTCCTTGGCCTTGGCCTTCTTTTCCTCCACTCCTGCAGTTCGTAGCTCAAGGAGAGTGAGGCGCCCCTCCTCATCTCTTGCGCACCTGGTTGCCAGGTTGAGCAGCTCCTGAGATGTGCAAAGCTCCTAATGGATGGCCATCTCTTTCTTCATCTTGATGTCGGAAAACACGGAGATGATGGCCTCGTCAGAGACCTTGGGAATCTTGAGGCGGGTGCTGTTGAAGCGCTGGATGTACTTTTGGAGGGTCTCTCCTGGTTGTTGCTTCATGCGGCATAGGTCGCCCGCGAGCGGTGGGCGGTCACGAGTGCCCTGGAAGTTGGCGACGAAGTAGTCGCGCATCTCGTCCCAGGAGGAGATCGAGCCGTGTTGTAGGTTCTGGAGCCAGGAGCGGGCTCCATCCTTGAGAGCCATGGGAAACCAGTTCGCCATGACCTTCTCGTCGTCGTTGGCCGCTTCGATGCTCAACTCATAGAGCTGCAGGAACTCCGCGGGGTCGGTGGTGCCATCGTACCGTGGAGGCAGATCTGGCTTGAACTTGCCTGGCCAGGCAATGCTACACAGCTCAAGGGTGAAGGTGCGGCAGCCTGCCGTGGTTGCCAGGGCCCGCTTCTGGGCGGAGCTTGGTCTTGGCGAGGTCCGCGTTGTGCCATTGCAGGCAGCGCGCGGTCTTGACAAGGTGGCGGGGAGTGCTGGTGCAGCTTCTCGTGGTCGTGGGACTTCTTGGCAGCTCCTTTCTTCACGCGCGAGCGCCGGGCGCAGCGGATCGCGTCGCGGAGGCATGCGCCTTGGCGCCAAGGCACCGCATTGGGGCGAGGTGGTGGAGGCGCGCCACGGGCCCCGTTTCCCGCAGCCTACTGAGGGGGAGGCAGAGAGTGAGACAGCGCCAGAGAGCCCCCGCGGCACAGACGAGCTCGGCGACGCGGTCGAGCAACTCCTCATAGACGTCATCGTCAGGGCGGTAACACATGAGCTCGTTTGTCGCGATGAGCGCGGACAACACCTCCAGGGGACCGTGGTGCACATGAGATGAAGAGCCAGCAAGAGTGAGTGATGGAGTAGCGGTGCGGCCGTCCTGCCGCACTGAAGGATGTTGCGAGGACGCCTGCTGCTCGTTTCCCACCGGGCCGGTGGCAGCGTTGGCGGCGGGGGACGGAGATCAACGAGGCGGCCCGCCGTCAGGAGCCGTCTGAGCAACACGGGCGGCGAGGGCGTCCCGGCGCTCAGCGCGTGGTCGGCAGGCGTCGGCCATGAGCTTGGTGGAGTGACGAAGCGTTGGTCGACGAAGAAGAAGGCTTCAGCGCACCCCTACCTGGCGCGCCAAATGTCGGGGTTGGGGTCTCGGCAAACCCTTAAGGTTCGAACACGGGGGTGCGCGCGGAGTCTTTCCCTCCGACCGATCTAAGCTCCAGCTTGCTAGGATCTTGCAGACGAACACAACGAACTCACAACAGAGAAGGACACAGGGTCTATACTTGTTCGGGCCACCGATGTGGTGTAATACCCTACTCCAGTGTGGTGGTGGTGGATTGCCTCTTGGGCTGATGATGAACAATACAAGGGAAGAACAGCCTCCTGAGGTTGAGGTGTTCTGGTGAGTAGGCTCTCGATCGGGTTGGATCAAGCTAAGATCAGATGCCCCTACTATGGTGGATAACTCTACTTATATAGGCCCTGGTCCTCTTCCCAAATATCGAGCGGGCAGGGAGCCAACAACGGCGGGCCAATTTGAAGGGGCACAACTAGTACAAGCTATCCTGACAAAAGTAGTCTTTGCCTGCACAAAGTTCTGGTGGTGACGCTGTTCTGGGCTCCACGGTGACCTCCGTCTTGCAGTCCTTAGTCTTGGTCTTGTTGCACCTAAATGGCAACGTTTGCCTGAGGCCTCAGTACTCCGCGGCTGTGCTTGCCCCCTTTGCACCAAAGAGGAAACAAGGATGTTGTGCACGCTGGCGCCCGCCTGGCGCCTGCCTGGTGTCGATCGTCATGGCTTACGTGACGAGAGCCTCGTGAGGTTCGCCGCGCCTTGATATCTCCGCTCCTCATGAGCCTGCCTAGCTAGGCCACTCCGGAGGAGGTATGGCGTCCTCCGCCTCGCGAGGCTTGGCCCCTCGCGAGGGTCTTGAGTGCTTTGTTGGTGAGGATGGGCCATACGGCCTGCTGCCTCAGCCACGCCGCGGGCCGTAGGCAGGCAAGTCTGCGGACCCCTGTTCCTAGAACGCCGACAGCAAGTACATCGTCGTAGGCGCCTGCCTCGACAGCAAATAGGAAGACGAGCTCGTCGACTTCCTCCGTGAGAATCGGGATATCTTCGCATGGACCCGCAAGGACATGCCAGTTATCCCGAGGAAGTACGCCGAGCACAAACTTCACGTTCGCAAGGACGCCAAGCCCGTCCATCAACCCCGTCCGTAGAAAAGAGAAGGACCATTGGTGAAGAGGTCGCCAAGCTTTTGGCGGCCGGCTTCATAATGGAAGTGTTTCACCTCGAGTGGCTGGCCAATCCAGTCCTCGTCCTGAAGAAAAACAAGACCTGGCACATGTGTATCGACTACACCAGGCTCAACAAGGCCTATCCCAAGGATCCGTTTGCCCTCCCGCGGATCGCCCAAGTCATTGACTCGACCACGGGGTGTGAGATCCTGTCCTTCCTAGACGATTACTCCCACTACCACCAGATCAAGCTGGACCCGGCCGACGCCCTGAAGACGTCCTTCATCACGCCCTTTGGGGCGTATTGCTACATCACCATGTCGTTCGGCTTGAAGAACGCCAGCGCCACCTTCCAGCGCTGCATACAAAAATGCCTGCTGCCGCAACTCAGCCACAATATCCACGTATACGTGGACGACATTGTGGTGAAGACCAAGCAGCACCTCACGCTCCTCGACGATTTGAAGGAAACGTTCGCCAACCTCCGCGAATGCAAGGTCAAGCTTAACCCGGAAAAATGCATCTTCGGCGTCCCGGCCGGAAAGCTACTCGACTTCCTCGTCTCGGAACACGGCATTGAGGCGAACCCGGAGAAGATCAAGGCCATCGAGCGCATGCGCAAGCCGGCTCGGCTGCGCGATGTCCAGAAATTCACCGGATGCTTGGCCTTGGTCAGCCGATTTCTAAGCCGGCTGGGCGAGAGGGCGCTACCCCTGTACCAGCTGATGAAGAAGATGAGCCCATTCGAATGGAACGACAAGGCAGACGAGGACTTCCAAGACCTCAAGCGCATGCTCTCCACCGCACCAGTCCTATCCGCGCCGACCGACAAGGAGCCGCTGCTGCTCTACATATGCGCGACCTCGCGGGCGGTCAGCACAATGCTTGTCGGGGATATACCCCGCGGTATGACCCAGCTGGAGTTGTAAACCGGCTGGGACTTGATAAACCGGTGGATGGTAAACCGGCGGAGAGTTAAGATAGAGAGTCAAGACAGATGGCTAAGACAGACGGTAAACCGGCTGGTGTTAAACCGGCAGACAATGTTAAACCGGCAGACAATGTTAAACCGGTAGACCATGTTAAACCGGCAGACAATGTTAAACTGGCAGATAATGTTAAACCGGCAGACATTAAGAACCCCAGGAAGGGAAGTCAAAATAGTTTAAGTTAAAGTCCGAGTTGGACTCCACATGTAACCCGCCCTTTCAACATATATAAGGAGGGGCAGGGCTCCTCAAAGGGGGAGAAGCAAGAAACAATCTCTAGGGCTAGACACAATTAGAGGAGAGCCGGTTTACGACGACTCCCTCGTGATGATAATGAGATCTAGCCTCAAACATCATGTAGGGTTGTTACCGGATGATGTTTCCCGGGGCCCGAAGCTGTCCAAACCCTTGTCTTGTGTTGCGTCTCTCAATTCTGCTCAACCCCTCTCAAGCTACCACATAGATGCGTTGGCCTCGCGACTGAGTCCTCACACTAAGGACATCTGACGTGTTAATTCCACGACAGTTGGCGCCCACCGTGGGGCCCTAGGCGCACAGTGGTGATGAGTTCTTGGAGGGATCTTTCTTAGGATTTCGAAAAAGTTCACAAATTTCCGGATGAATAAGATCGTCAGAGAAGATCAAAATTTTACCGGATCTGAATGATGTGAATCTCCAAATATGTACAAGATTAAAGTTTCAGTCGAGCTATCAGATCATAGTATGGGTCAAAATAACCCACGACTCGGAAGCAGTTTCCGTCACCAAGCCGCCCCGTTCACGGTCTCAAGTGGCCTCTGCCTTCATGACCTTTCTTCGGGTTACTCCCGTTGCTACGGCTGTATCAAGTCACCATCGTCGCCGGATTGAGCTGGGTTGAGCTGGCTGTTTCACCACAAGCCACTGCCGTGGCTCAAGCTGCCACCCGCGCCTCGGTGCTAAATCACCAAATCGCCATCGTCCAAGCCAAGTGCTAGCCACGAAAGACAAAGGCTGAGTAAATTCTATCAGGGGTAGCCCCGCAGCTCTAGTTTACAAGGGTTGCCACAGCTACATCTACCTTTCTCTATTTAAAAAAAGGAGGAGTGGCCACGATCCCATGACCCGGAAGAGGAGACAGCGGTGACCCGGTCTCTCGCGCTGTTTTCCTTCACCGGCGACGCTTCTGGGCCACCATCATTGACCTCCCCACCCGCAAGTCGCTGCCTCGGACCGGCCCTGTCGCCTCTGAGCTGCGTGCCCGAACCGGGTTGCCGCTCCAGCCGGCTCCGGCGTGCCCCGCCGCGGCCACACCAACCCGGCCCTGGCGTTGTTTTTTGCCTCCGCCATCAAGCCGGATCCACCTTGAGCCAGCCGGCCTCGGCGGTCGCTGTCTCGGCCTTGCAACAAATCGCCGGGAGGGCCTCGATCCAAATCGCCACGCTGTTCCGCCTGGAGCCTCCAAGTCGCCCGACCCCGGCGTCGGGTTACCTTTGCCGGCTTCGCTTCAAGCACGGCCCCGTACCCAGTCCTGGCTCCCACACCTGAGTCACCTCCACCTCCGTGGAGCTGCAGTCCTGGTGTTGAACCGCCACCGGATTAAGTTGACCCGGCCTCGACCCGCTGCTCTTGCTGTGGCTCTCGTCTTCGAATCGACTTAAACCGGCGGTGCCACCATAAACCGTCCGCGCACTCCCTCCGTGCGCCCGGGCCGGGTCACTGCTCGCGGCCACTTCCTGTGCTGCACCCCTCAGCTCTGCCTAGTGCCACCCTGTTGCCGCCATTGTGGCCATGGATGTAGCCCGGGCTGCCTGCGCCAAGCCGGCCGACCTCCACCGTCGCCTCACCGAGCGCCCGCGGCTCTCCTCGCCTCACCTCGCCGGTCCACTTCCGCTGGCCGCGCCTATTGACCCGCACCTATCGATGGGCCTCCCATTCATCCTCGTCGGCACTTATGTTTTCTACTGCTGCTTCGCCGTAATACCGCCTCACTGATTTCAATTCAGTGTTGAGCCGCCTAGGCCTTGCCTACCTCGCGCCCTTCCGGGTCACACCAGTAGCCAGGCCACTACCGGGTCACACCCTGGCCACTACCGGTTTACCTCGCTACCGCAACACTTCTCCGCCAGGTCACCTTGCTACCCCCGCGGCCTGCTGAGTCACCGGCCCTGCAGAGTCGTTGTCCTGAGCCGCCGTCCGTGGAAATCCTGGACTGTATCACCTCCCGTAATTGCCTTCCGCGCCACTTCATGCAGTTCTGCACCGCTGGATCATGACCCGCAGCTCCGTCAACAAACCGGCCTCCGCCTCTGCTCTCTGCCGTGTGTCGGGGGTTTTGGTGCGACATATGCCAATGGATGGCTTATCATGGTGGGGGTGAGTAGAACGTCGTCAGTGCCTGGAAACGGGATGAGGCGAAGACATGCACGTCAGCGAATCTTATCCAGCTTCGGGGCTCTCCGAGGAGATAATACCCCTACTGCTGCTCTGCGGGGTCTCTACATGATCACTAGGGACAAGTGTTTACACGGTTGCTCCTTGAGCTGTATCTGGTGGTAGGAGAGGGCAAGGCTAGCTCTCTCCTTCTATCTGGTATGGTATAGAACTATTGGGATCCAACCCTTTGCATGGGTGCCCTAGGGGGTTTATATAGGCCTACCCCCTAGGGGTACAATGGTAATTTGACTGGGCGCGGGCCCAGCCATCAGTGCCTCTGACCTCCAGCTTCTCCGCCAACTGCTGGGGCCCGCTGACCGGTGGGCCCCGCCGACTGGTCTGGTACGGAGCCGACAGGCCGCGTCCGCCGCGGGCGGGTCCTGCCGGCTGCTGATTACTGTAGTCGTGCTCCTGATGACGCAAGCTTGGTCATGGGGTCGTGGCAACAGCCCCGCCGCGTGGCGGGCGATCATTGTGGCTACTCCCCATCTCTTCTTGATTAGTGGCGCGTGGGCCCCGGGGGAGGGCTCGGCCGACTCCCCCGGGCCGACTCCCGATGGGACCGACTGGCGGTTCTCCCGCCGTCTCCCGAGGTCTTGCTGACTGGTGGGCCCCACTGCCTCCAGGCCGTACAGACAAGCCGTTGTGGGCGCAGGACCCGGTACGGTGGTGCTGATGTCAGGGCCGGCCGGGCAACAGTGCCACGCCGCAGGGAGACCTTCCCAAGTACGGCGTGCTGTAGCCATGCCTGCCCTTGGTAAGGGGCGAGGAGTGGGCTTCATTGTAGCCACGCCCCTGCCCCGTCCCCTTCGATGAGGTCATGGTTTGTTGGAGTCGTCGGCCGACTCCCCAAAGCCGGCTTCTCTGGAAGTCGCCCCTGGGACTCGGCCGTGAGCGGACAGTCGGCCGCCTTGCCGTAGACTCCCCAAGAGGCGGCTCTTCGCCCTATGGTCTTGAGGGGTGCAGCCTGCCCCGATGTCTTGAAAGGTTATGGGGCTCGGGTTGGCCTACCCGTGGCCCATTAGTCCGACAGTAGTCCCCGAAGCTGGTGAGGCGCTACGGACGATCGACCGAGAAGCCTCAGCAGTTTCTCTTTCCAGGTGCTCAACACATGGTCTTGATTGACATCTGCCGGGCTGACTAGAAGGAGTCGGACTCGCCCAACTCGGACTCACTCAATTCCGACTTGCTCAGCAGTTCGAACGTCGCGGCGGGATTTCAAGTGGCGTGCTAGCTAAGCTTCCATGCCGCCGCCCGTTCTTGGCCTGTCACGCGAGGGCACGTGGCCAGGCCGTCCTGCCAGCACACGCGCGCGACAGGACAGGCCCGTAGGTGGGGCCCGCCGCTATCGCGCCTCGGCGCCCGAGTGGATCCGCTGCGGCCCCGGTGGACGGTTGGGATTCCCGTGAAGTTACTGCGCGCAGTAACTTTACGTGGATCATGGGGGTCGTGGGGTTGCGGGCGCAGTAAATCCCCACGTCCGCCCCCTCGGCTTTGCAGCCCACGGGGCTATAAGTAGGGGGAAGAGGGGGGCACGCGCACCCCTCCTTCCCACTACCCCTTGCTTTCTTCCTCCTCGCAGCTCCTCGCTCTCCTGCTTCCTCTTCTCTTCTTCGCTTCGCCGCACGCCCAGGCTCCGGCGAACGTTGTGGTGACAGCTCGCGATGAGTTCTTCCTCCGCTGTCGTGCCTCCCCTAGTGAGCTCCGGCACCTGGGACGGCTTCGAAGTCCACGAAGACCATATCGAGTTCCTCCGCCGGACCTGTCGGCTTCCCGGCGAAGATCGTGTGCAGGTGCGTCTTGCGCCGGTGGGGGAGATTTCCCCGCCCCACAGGAGGGCGAGCGGGTCATCTTCCGCTCGCACTGCCTGCGCGGGCTGGGGCTGCCGACGAGCAGCTTTTTCCAGTCGTTCATGGAGTTCTACGGCCTCCAGCCGCACCACCTCACCCCCAACACAGTGGTGCCGCTATCCGCCTTCGTGGCTCTGTGCGAAGGCTTCCTCAGAGTCCTCCCCACCCTCGAGCTCTGGGGGGAGTTCTTCTTCTCCAAGCTCGGCACCCAGGCCGTGGGCGTGCCGGCTCAGCGCGGCGCCTTCATCATCGTGCGAAGGACAGGAGCCAACAACCACTTCCCCTCCATCTTGCTGTTGAAGTCGGTGAAGCTGTGGCAGAGGTCCTACTTCTATGTCTTGAACATCGCCACGAGGGGCGACTGGGTCAATCTGCCGGCTGGCAGACTGCCCAACTGGTCGTACCAGGCCAGGTTGCTGACACCTGCGGGAGCCGGCGCCATCACGCGACTCCGAGTGCTGACGCGGTCGGAGGGTCTAACTGGTCCGGACCGGCTGGCCGCCTTTGTCTCGCGCCGAGTTCTCCCACTCCAGGGCCGCCCTCACATGATATGCCAGATGAGCGGGGGCCGCGACCCGAGTCGGATGTGCACCAAGGACATGCCTCACGAAGAGGTGGCCCTTATCGTGAACTACCTCTCGGACAGCAGGCTCCCGGAGGACTGGCGATTCGGCAAGGAGCCATACTCCCGCGCCAACCCCCCGCCCGTGGTGAGTCGCCTTTCTTTCCTTTCTTTGGATTGTCTTCTTCTTGCCGAGTTTTGTTCTGATCAGTCGGCTTTGGTTAGAATCCCCTTCTTCACCCACCAGCCGGCACCTCGGGGCCGGCCCATGAGTTCGTCGCCGACCGGGCGGAGAGCGACGTCGACGACCCCGATCTGGGGGCGACGGCTCTGGAAGACGACACCGAGGGAGGAGGAGGGGCGACAGGCGACTTCAGGCCCTTGGCTACCTTCACCGACTGGCCTGAACACGACGCCGAGGGAGGAGTCGCCCCTCGCCATCGGCCAGGAGCCAGCCAGCCGGGTGCGGGCTCTTCTGCCGCGTCAGGCGCTCCAGGCGGCGGGAAGAAGCGCCGGCTGTGCCGACTTTGTTCGGCAGCCGGCCGAAGAAGCCCAAGGGCTCGGCTGCAGCGACCCGGCGGGACGAGGCAGCCGCGAAGGTCATCCACTTCCGTAAGGAAGTGAAGAAGTCGCCGTTGGTCTCTGCGTAAGTATTCTGTCTTCAAAGTTTATTCTTTCTTCGTGTTTTGTCTGAGTCTCTGCTCACCCCTCTTTCTTCAGGGCTCCCCTCTCTCTTGAGCGGGTCGCCGCCGCCTCCGTCATGGGGTCAGCGGAGACGCCCGCCACCACTCGGCGGATAGACCCCGCTGCCGACCTCCGGGAGGCGACGGAGCAGAATGCGCAGGAGAAGCGCAACGAAGAAGAAGCCCTCCGCCTGGAGAAGGCGGAGGACGACAGGGCGGAGGCCTCCGCTAAGAAAAAACTAGCGGAGGCCGAAGCCGCCGCCGCGGCGAAGCAGCAGGCTGAGGAAGCCGCAGGCGGCCAATCGGCCTTGCTTGTTACCCCGCTGAACTCTGTGCCGCCGCCCCCGGAGTTCACGGGGCAGACTGGAGAAGCCGGCAGGGAGAACCTCATCGAGGAGAGGGAAGGCGGCGAGCCCTCTACTCCGGGCGCGAACGTTCCGCTGCCGCCTCCGCCGCCGTCTGAAGGCGTGCAAGGCGAGCAGCCAGCGGACCCTCCGGTGCCACCGACCAAAGACGAGGCCATGGCAAGGCTACTCCTTCAGGTCGGCTCGCCAGCGCGCCGTCGTCTGCAGAAGGAGACTTTGGCACCCCGCCCCCTGGAAGTCGGCATCGCTAGCTCGGCGGCTCCAGACGCCGAAACAACGAACGCCACACCTGTTGGGTGGGTGCGAGGAGGCGGCATAGGGCCGCTGAACCGAGCGCTCCTGGATGTCTAGGCGAAGCTCCGCGCTGAGGGCGACGCCCTCCAGAGTTGCACCAAGGCGTTCCTAGCGTCGCGGGCAGCCGTCTGGGTATGTTTTTATTTGGGCCTTTGTTTTTCTTGTTCCTCTCTGTGGGGGCGCGCCAGTGCACCCACTGGGTGTAGTCCCTGAGTTTCGGGCCGGCTGCTGAGCAGGCGGCCCAGAACTCCAATTGATGAACTTCTGGGTACTAACTTTGTCTGAAATGCTTGTTGCAGGATTACCACAACCTCCGCGTCACTGCCTTCAACCGTAATGTTGAAGAGCTGGGCAAGCGGACCGCCGACTTGGCGGAGAGCCGGAGTAAGTCCTTCCCTTTTTTTTCTTCTCTGCAGGGGCGCGCTAGCGCACCCACGGGCTGTAGTCCCCGAGATTCGGGCCGACTGCTGAGCAGTCGGGCCGGATCTCCCCGGCGACCTACTTTATTGATGACTGTTGTCTTTCTTCCTTTCCTTCAGGAGCCAACGCTGCTCTTCAACAGCAGCTGAGCGAAGCCAACTCCGCCCTGCTCGCCAAAGGGAAGGAGTACAGCAGGCTCGCCACAGAGCGCGATCTGCTGGCCACTCAGCTGGCAAAGCAGAAGGAGCTGCTTGCGAAGTCGCAGAGGGAGGCGGAGGAGACGGAAACCACCCTCTTCGCCGAGTTCGCGAGCGAGTACTCCTCCTGGTCTGACAAGGAGGCGCTGCTGTCCTCCGGCTTCCACGAGATTGAAGACATCGTTGATGGTGAGTCTCTTTATTTTCTTTCTTCGAGCTGCTGACTTAGATCATGCCGACTCCTGGTTTTTGACTTGCTTTTTTGTTTCTTCATGTCTTTTGTAGACTTCTTCCCTGGGCAGTCGCAGGCCGCTATCCAAGCCATCGAGGCCGATCATGATAGTCGGAGGGCGGAGGGTGCGGAGATCGCCGCCGATGCCCCCCGAACTCTTGAAGAGCACATCTTGAGCATCGAGGCTCGCTTCCGGCCGGCTCACCGGATGCTGCGACGGCTTTAGCGCGTCGGTGCCCAGGTGATTTCCGCCCTTTGGCCGGATATGCAGGCTCCGCGCACCCCCAGCCTGACGGCCAACTGGTTGGAGGTCGCGGCTGGTCACCTCGAGGCCTGGAAGGGCTCTTCGGCCCGGGCTGGAGCGCGCTGGGCCTTGGAGTTCGTCAAGGCGTGGTACCCGGGGCTGGATCTAGACCGGTTGGCCACGCTTTGGTCGAAGGCCCAGCCAGAGCTGGCGGCTGCGGAAGATGCCCTCGTCAAGCGTGCTGCGGCGATCGCCAAGTACACCGACACGAGCATCTTCGTCCCCGAGCTGTCTGAAGACGGCGAGGAGGTACCGCTGGAGTGGTTTGGGATGAACCCAAACTACGGCGAAGACTCGGCGGAGGTGATTGGCTCCAGCGTCGAGGAGGAGGACAAGGCGGAGGATGAGGGCGAGGCGTAGGCACCAGAAGACGGAGCAGACGGCCAGCCTCAGCCCGACCGCGCCTTCAGCAACGAGCCGCGTGCGACGGACCCGACTGCTGCCGGAGGTGATCAAGCCGAGACTAGCCGGCCGACCGCCCCGACGCCTGACGCTGGCGCCTCCTCCGACCCCCAGAATCCGTCTGCCGCCTCCTAAGCTGCCGCTGTGTCTTTTGTTTTATCTGCTTCAGTAGTCTTTTGAAGAACTTGTTAATTCGCACAATTCCACCCGTGGGGTGTATTTTGAACCTCTACTCGACAATTCGGCCAAGGGCCTATGTTATATATATATGTATATATATATATATGTATATATCTTTTCTTGCTCATTGTTCTTTTGGCTGTTTTCCTTTGCCGCTTTCTCTTAGTTGCCTGCCTTGCCAATCGGACAGCCGCTCTGCGGACTGTCGCTGGATCAAGTGCTAGGCTACTTTGGGAAAGCAAGTACTTAGCCGATTTCAAGATTGTTTGAGCAAGTTGGATAGAAAACGACAATCCGACTGTCGGAGAGTCGGTTTGCGAGAAACGTTGGAAGCCGTCTTGAGCTATGTTTTACGCTTTGAGTCCTTAGCCATTTTTCGTGCGAGCACCCATCCTACCTTACCTCTGCCCATCATACAGTCGCTCTGCGAGCTGCGGCTTCTGACAGAAGACGTCTTAGGTGTTACACACTACTTGTCCGGCTACAGGAAGCATTTCATAGTGCAAGGAGGCAAGTCCCCTGGCTGACTTGTCGAGCCCGGTGCCAAGCGGCATGAGAAAGAGTAACATACTTGTAGGCATAATTTTTATCATACAGACAAAAGAGGGCAGTCCCCGAGCTCGTCTCGGGGGGGGGGGCAAAGTCTTGGTACTTTAATACAAAAGGTAGCGTGGTACATACTGCATCAACTGTAAAATCTTCGGAGAAGATTTGCATTCCATGGCCGCTCTATCTCCTTGCCGGAGTCATCCCACTTGCGTGCTCGGGGCTTCTGAGCGTCGATCGGGTAGTAGGAATCGTTGCCTTACTTTGCTGATGATGAAAGGGCCTTCCCAAGGGGGCGACAGCTTGTGCTGGCCGGCTGTTTGCTGGATCAGCCGGAGCACAAGGTCGCCTTCTTGGAAAGATCTTGGCCTGGTATCGGCGCAGGCTCTGCTGGTAGATGCTGGACCGGCTAAGTGCCAACAGCCGGCCCTCTTCCAGCAAATCGACGCAGTCTTGTCGTGCTTCTTCTGCTTCCTCCTCGGTGTACATGGTGACTCGTGGGGAGTCGAACTCTATGTCTGTTGGGATGACGGCTTCGACACCGTAGACGAGGAAGAAGGGCGTGAAGCCAGTTGACTTGTTTGGAGTCGTGCGCAGACTCCATAGGACGGCTGGCAGCTCGTCGAGCCAGCAGCCAGCCGAGCGCTCCAGAGGCTCGATCAACCGAGGCTTGATGCCAGACAGGATGAGGCCGTTTGCTCGCTCCACTTGGCCGTTTGACTGCGGGTGGGCGACGGACGCTAGGTCTAGTCAGATGCCCTGTGTTGCGCAGAAACAGGCCAAGGCGCCTTTGGAAAAATTTGTGCCGTTGTCGGTGATGATGCTGTGTGGTATGCCGTACTGAATTGTGATATCGGTGATGAAGGTCACGGCAGTCGGACCGTTCAGTTTCTTAATTGGCTTCACTTCTACCCACTTGGTGAACTTGTCCACTGCGACAAATAGGTGAGTTAGACCACCTCGTGCTGTCTTGAATGGTCCCACCATGTCTAGACCCCAAACTGCGAAAGGCCAAGCAATGGGGATGGTCTTGAGCGCGGAAGCCGTCTGGTGCGGCTTGGAGCTGAACTTCTGGCACCCTTTGCATTTTTGGACCAACTCCTTGGCCTCTTCCAAGGCAGTCGGCCAAAAGAAACCGTGCCGAAAAGCTTTGGCGACGAGTGCTCCTAAAGCCGCATGGTGGCCGCATTCGTCTTGATGAATGTCTTTGAGGATCGCCTGGCCTTGCTCTGGCTCTACGTAGCGCTGGTAGACACCAGTGACGCTGCACCTGACCAGCTCTCTATTGATTATGGTATAGGCTGCCGCCCGGCGTTGTACTTGCCGAGCTGAGGTCTCATCAGTTGGTAGCTCTTTGTTCACCAGGAATTTGAGGATGGGCTGGGCCCATGAGGGTGCTGCTATTTCTTCGACTACCAGAACTGTGACTTGGACAAGGCGGCTGGGCTGGGAGGCGGCGGGCTGGAGTCAACAGCCGCTTGCTGGGCTGATGACGTCCCCAGGCCGACTGGCGCGGTCCTTGGGCCAAGTTCTGGAATCTTCGAGTCCGTCACCGTAGTCCCCGGGCCGGGCTCGACTGTGGCAGCTTTGGAGTCGCCTGCCAAAGTCCCCGTTTTGACTGCCGGAGCTCTGCAGTCAGATCCGCCGTCTTCGGGAGGAGCCGGCACAAAAATGGAGTCTGATTCTGGTGAAGGCTTGACAGACGACTTGAGGAGGCGTTGAAGGGCGACGCTAGATGGTATTGCTTGGCGGGTAGAGCCGATTCGTGCCAAGGCGTCTACTTGGTCGTTGTCGTTTCTTGGCACATGGAGGAACTCGCACCCTTTGAAATACCCGCTGAGTTGCTGCACGAGGAAAATGTAGCTCGCCATGTTTGCGTCTTTCGCGTCCCAGTCGCCAGATGACTGCTGGACCACTAAGTCCGAGTTGCCATAACACAAGATCCGGCGGATGCCATGTTCTTTGGCTAGCCGGAGCCCGTGAACGAGTGCCTCGTACTCGGCCACGTTGTTGGAGGCGGCAAAATGGATTTGCAGTGCATATTTGAGCTTGTTGCCTTTGGGAGAGGTGAGGATGATGCCGACTCCCAAGCCGGTGCGCATCTTGGAGCCGTCGAAGTGCATCCGCCAATGGGTGGAGTCAGGCGCTGGAGGCAGGTACTGGGTCTCGGCCCGGTCGACGAGGAAGTCGGCCAGTGCATGTGATTTGATAGCGGTGTGGGGCTGGTAGTAGATGGTGTAAGGAGCCAGCTCTATGGCCCACTTGGCCACTCGACCAGAGGCATCTCGGCTACCGATGATCTCGGCAAGTGGAGCCGTGCAGACCACTGTGATTGGATGCTCTTGAAAGTAAGGCTGCAATTTCTTGGCAGCAAAGTGCACGCCATAGCACATCTTCTGGTAGTGGGGGTATTTCTGCTTGGAGGTCGACAGTACCTCGCTCAGGTAATATACTGGTCTCTGGACAGGTAGCACCTTGCCTTCCTCCTTGCGCTCTACTACAATGACTGCGCTGACTACTCGGCTGGTGGCGGCGATGTACAGGAGCATAGGTTCCTTGGGAGTCAGAGCCGCCAGGACGGGTGGAGTAGTCAGCATCTTCTTCAACTGGTGGAAAGCTTCGTCCGCCTTATGGTTCCACTCGAAAAAAGTGGTCTTCTTCATGAGTTGGTATAAGGGGAGAGCTTTCTCGCCCAGCCGACTGATGAATCGGCCGATGGACGCCAAGCAGCCGGTGAACTTCTGCACATCTAGCACTCGGCTAGGTACCTCCATTCTCTCTATGGCCTTGATTTTTACTGGGTTGCATTCTATGCCGCGTTCAGAGACCAGGAAACCTAGCAGCTGGCCGGCTGGTACTCTGAAGACACACTTCTCGGGGTTGAGCTGGATCTGGAACCGGCGTAGGTTCTCAACGGTCTCCTTGAGGTCTTCCAGAAGTGTTCCTCGCTTTTCCGTCTTCACCACCACGTCGTCCACGTAAACGTGGGCGTTCCTGCCGAGCTGCTTGAGGACGCACTTTTGCATGCAACGCTGAAAGGTGGCGCCGGCATTCCTTAAGCCGAACGTCATGGTGAGGTAGCAGAATGCTCCAAACGGCGTGATGAAGGCGGTCTTCAATCTGTCAGCTGGATTCAGCTTGATCTGGTGATATCCTGAGTATGCATCCAAGAAGCTCAACAACTCGCATCCGGCTGTGGAGTCTATCACCTGGTCAATTCTTGGTAGAGAAAATGGGTCCTTGGGGCAGGCCTTGTTGAGGCTTGTGTAGTCAATACACATTCGCCATTGCTTGTTCTTCTTTAGCACCAGGACCGGATTGTCCAGCGCTCCGGGAAGAAAACTTCCATAATGGAACCGGCTGCTAGGAGTCGGGCTATGTCTTCTCCGACAACTCTTCTCTTCTCTTCTGATAAGCGGTGCAGGGGCTGCCTGACCGGCTTTGCATCAGATCGGACGTGTAACTTGTGCTCGGCGAAATCCGTCGGTACACCTGGCATGTCCTTGGGAGACCATGCGAAGATGTCCCGATTCTCACAGAGGAAATCGACGAGCTCGCCTTCCTATTTGCTATCGAGGTTTGCACCTACGATGGCGTACCTCTCTAGGCGCTCCGGATCAAAGGGTATCCTCTTTGTCTCTTTGGCTGGCTTGAACAAACCTTCGGCTTCCGACTCCTTCGGGTCAGGCGATATCTCCGGCTGCTTGACGGCCATCGCCACAACTCGCTCAAGGAGTCGCTTCTCGGCTGCAATCACCAGGGACTCGGCTAGCCGACTGCTCTCGGTCGCGCAAGCGGACGACTTCCGGTAGTCGCCGGCCACAGTCAGAATTCCCCTGGAACTGGGCATCTTCATCTTGAGGTAGGCATAGTGGGGGACCGCCATGAACTTGGCCAAGGCGGGCCGGCCAAGTAGCGCATGGTATGGGCTCTCAAGGTCCACTATCTCAAACCAAATAGACTCTCTTCGGAAGTGATCTTTGTCCCCAAAGAGGACGTCAATCAGGATCTTGCCGATTGGTGAGCAGGAAAGCCTAGGAACAATGCCGTGGAACATAGTCCGGCTGTTCTGAAGCTGTCTCTGCTTGATTCCTAGATTCTCCATGGTGTCCTCGTACAGGATATTGATGTTGCTGCCCCCATCTATCAGAACTCACGAGAAAGGCGCGGCCCGTTTGTCCGTGGCAAAGGTGGCGTCCAAGACCAAGGCGTAGGAGCCCGGACTCGGCATCACTTCTGGGTGGTCAGCCCTGCTCCAGCTAATGGGCCTCTCAGACCAATGCATGAACTCTGGCGTCTCTGAGGCTACTGCGTTCACCTCTTGTCGCTGCAGCCGCCTGCTGCGTCGATCATCAGCCACACTGGTGAACACCACATAGGCTCCATGCTCTTCAGGGTATTCGTCTTGTACTACACTGACTGGCCTGACTGACGGCTGCTGGGGCGGGGGCGGCTGCCCAGCAGGCGGGGGTGGTAGGAGGCCGTCTCCCTTGGCGATCCTGGTGAGCCAGTGGCACTTCCAGGTGGTGTGATTCAACGGCTTCGCGCCGCTATGGAACTTGCAAGGGACATCCAAGGTCTGCTCGTAGGAGAAGGCCGGCAACCAATTCGGCTTGCTGCCTTTCTGTCGCTTGGGCGGAGGCTGCTCTTCTGGCTACTGGGCTTCAACGGTCGCGACCTGCCGGCTGCTGGAAGCCGGCTGTGGGGCCTTGCGCTTGTTGTCGCCCTGCTGTTGTCGCCGGCCTGCGTCTGCCACCGGAGTTCTTGGAGCCTGAGGAGCTACTTTGCCAGTCGTGCTGATTTGAATTTCCGTCTTCATGGAGGAGTCGGCCGTAGTGTACTTGTCCGCTATGATCAGCAGCTCGTCGAGGGTTTCTGGCTCGTCGTGGAGGAGCTTGTGCTTGAGGAGGGTGCCTTCTCGGCACCCGGCTGTGAAGTACTCGATGGCCTGCACCTCGTGCACGCCCTTGCAGGAGTTCCGGAGCTCAGCCCAACGCGTGAGGTAGTCGCGAGTCGACTCGTCAGGACCTTGCACGCACAAGGAGAGCTGACGAGGCTTGGGAGGACGCTTGTACGTGCTGGTGAAATTGCGGACGAACGCTTCGGTGAAGTCGACCCAGCTGTTGATGCTGCGGGCCTTTAGCCTGTTCAGCCATGTCCGGGCCGTGCCCTGGAGCATGAGCGGAACGTACTTTATGGCGACACACTTGTTGCCGTTTGCTATGCTGACAGCCGTGGAGTAGTCGACTAGCCAGTCTTCCGGCTTCACGGAGCTGGTATACTTGGGCGTGTCTCTTGGGAGCGTGAACCCTCTGGGAAAGGGCTCGTCCCGAATGCGGGGCCTGAAACAAGGCGGACCCAGATCGTCTTCTTCTTCCAGCGCCAGGGACCGGTGAAGTCGGTCGATCCGGTGGCGGGCGTCAGTCTCACCAACTCCCTCTCGACGGCCAAGGCGGTCACTAAGAGTTGGATGGTCAACAGGCGGTGGGGAGACTCGCCTCTCCTTGCGGGGAGGGGGAGGCGGACAGTCGTCCCGTCGTTCCACTGCTCTCGGGCGGCCGTCTCGGTCGCGCTCTATGGTAATCCGAGTCCGACTATGGCTGACAGCCGGCTCCTTGTCCTTTCTTCCTCGGGCACTGCCAATCGGCGTCCGAGACGTCGCGCCTTGATCTCGGTGCGGGTCGTTGTTTGGCCGCTGCGGCGCCTCCTTGCGGCAGCCGGCCTCGTTCTGCGCGGCGGCCGCGTCGAGGAGCCGCTGGACTCGCTCCATCATGAGGCGGCGCTCTTCACCCTCGAAATTGTCCAGCTCATCCGCCGCTGCCTGGGCGGCTCGGATGTTCTCCGCTGGCATGGCATACACGTGGCGGCTAGCCCCAAATAGGCTGGCGATGGCTATGCCACGCTGCTGAACTGCGCCAAGGCGGCTGGGCCCTGCCGGGGCCGGCGAGCCGCCAACAGCGCGATCCATCTCCCACTGGTAAGCTTCTGACAAGCGTCTCATGCTGGCCATCTTCTTCGCGCCTTCAACTAGCTGAAGGCGGCGCGCTTCTAACGTCTCTGCGTTAGCATCTTCCAGAATGGGCGCAGCTAGGTCTTGCAGCGCTACGCCGAGTGAGTCGGGCGCCCCTCCGCCAGGGAACTCGTCATGACTGATGACCAGCACCTCAGTGACGGTGCTTCCGTTGCTCTCCGCGTGGGGGAGAGGTTCGTCATAGACCACCACGTTGGTGGGGAACGCGTCAACCGACATGGTGTCGGAGTCGACCAGCATCGGGTCGGTGGAGCCTACGGACTCCAAGTCTACGACAGGCTCGCCGGAAATGTGGAGTTGATCCAGGAGGCCCGCGAGGAGGTTTTCGGGGCCGCATGCGCCTGCGTCAGACGCAGGTTCGTCGGAGAGGCGGACCTCGCCGACAAGTTCGGCCAAGGAGCTGGCTGCGCAGGCGATCTCAACGCCGCGCAGCGCGTCGACGCAAACTTCGTCTGGCGTGCCTGGCTGGCTGCGCTCGCTAGGGAGGAAAAGGATTCCCGTCCAGAACAGATCTCCGGACGGCGGTGCACCAAGCCCCATGGTGGGCACCAAATGTCGGGGGTTTGGTGCGACATATGCCAATGTATGGCTTATCATGGTGGGGGCGAGTAGAACGACGCCGGTGCCTGGAAACGGGATGAGGCGAAGACATGCACGCCGGCGAATCTTACCCAGCTTCGGGGCTCTCCGGGGAGATAATACCCCTACTGCTGCTCTGCGGGGTCTCCGCATGATCACTAGGGTCAAGTGTTTACACGGTTGCTCCTTGAGCTGTGTCTGGTGGTAGGAGAGGGCAAGGCTAGCTCTCTCCTTCTATCTGGTATGGTATAGAACTACTGGGATCCAACCCTTTGCATGGGTGCCCTGGGGGGTTTATATAGGCCTACCACCCAGGGGTACAATGGTAATTTGACTGGGCGCGGGCCCAGCCGTCAGTGCCTCGGACCTCCGACTTCTCCGCCGACTGCTGGGGCCCGCCGACTGGTGGGCCCCGCCGACTGGTCTGGTACGGAGCCGACAGGCCACGTCCACCACGGACGGGTCTTGCCGGCTACTGATTACTGTAGCGTGCTCCTGATGATGCAAGCTTGGTCATGGGGTCGTGGCAACAGCCCCGCCGCCTGGCGGGCGATCAATGTGGCTACTCCCCATCTCCTCTTGATTAATGGCGCGTGGGCCTCGGGGGAGGGTTCGGCCGACTCCCCCTGGCCGACTCCCGACGGGTCCGACTGGCGGTTCTCCCGCCGTCTCCTGAGGTCTTGCTGATTGGTGGGCCCCACTGCCTCCAGGCCATACAGACAAGCCGTCGTGGGCGCAGGACCCAGTACAGTGGTGCTGATGTCAGGGCCGGCCGGGCAACAATGCCACGCTGCAGGGAGACCTTCCCAAGTACGGCGTGCTGTAGCCATGCCTGCCCTTGGTAAGGGGCAGGGAGTGGGCTTCTTTGTAGCCACGCCCCTGCCCTGTCCCCTTCGATGAGGTCATGGTTTGTTGGAGTCGCCGGCCGACTCCCCAAAGCCGGCTTCTCTGGAACTCGCCCCTGGGACTCGGCCGTGAGCGGGCAGTCGGCCGCCTTGCCGTAGACTCCCCAGGAGGCGGCTCTTCACCATGTGGTCTTGCGGGGCGCAGCCTGCCCCGATGTCTTGAAAGGTTATGGGGCTTGGGTTGGCCTACCCATGGCCCATTACTCCGACACTGCGGGTGCACCTCGAGTTGCCACCACCGCTTACGAGTCGGTCTGTCGCAAGTCTCCCTGCTGTCCTGGCCTTAACTTACCCCCACGAGCCCGCAGCCAGTTCTTTCCCGTGACTGAAACATTGAGCAACTAAGGTCAGCAGTTGCTGCTATGCCTACTATGGTAATTAAATCTTAAACATCATGTCGAGGAGCTTCAGAACAGAGCAAGTCCTGAGACTGAAAATGTGTTTACGGATGCCTTCTGGGAGGGCCTTGATAATGTTGTCGATACCATTGACGGTGTGACTAGGCCCAGTTTAAGTTTGAGAATTACTTCTCTAATTGTGTGAAGCAGCTGACATTCACATTTCTGAAAGATTCAATGGCCGGCTCTGGTGCTCCTTTTTGGTCTGCTCCAAAGCAATTCCCACAAGCTAGGGAGTTTTCATCTAATGATCCAAGTCAACTTAGCTTTATTCTGGCTGCTGTAATATTGTGGTCAGAGATTTTGTTACCCATACATGAGTGGGTCGAAACCCCAAACAAGCTAACTGCTGAAGCTTTCAACAAGAAGATTGTCCCAGATTTCCAATCAGAGTAGGGAGTATTAAGCATACTAAAATATGGGTGTGGAAGTGGCAAAAAAAATGTCGTCGAACTTGTTGAAAAAGATGGATGAATTTCTGGAGAGATGGATTTTTCATCTTTATCTTCTGACAATATGAAGGTCATAGAAAAGACAACTGTTCATGGCCAGCAGGTTGTATATACTTGTTGCATGGACAGAACTGGATATTCAAGGACATGGCGCACAACCTTTGTTGATGTCAAACTCCATATCAATCATCATCAACCATGCGGTTGAATATCATCTCACGAAAAATTCCATGTGATATTTACCTTGTCTATTTTTTGGTGCATATTTATTCTTTAAAAAGAACAATTACTTTGGTCTGCATATTTTTATGTGCAGGGCAATGATTCATTATAAGGGTGGTGGCATGCTATGCCTATGGGGTGTGTGTCAGCATCATCATGCGCTTGCATCTGCACTCGTTTGTTGTTGAATGGGTGTGTGATAGCCGCCGCCCGTGCAGCTCGATCCACCTCAACTCGCTCGGACCATGCCCGTGATTGACTCACCGTCCGCGCGGTATACCGCGTCTGCGACTAACTCATCTGCCTGCTGACGCGGCCGACTCGGACATGATTGATTTCAGCTTCACCATGGTGATCATCAACCCGCGGTGGATATTAACTGGCCTGACATATCAGGTGAAATCCATCCGATATATTTTTATATTATATATTGTTTTCTTTAAAAGAGCAATTACTCCGCCTTGCAAAGTTATCTAAATGCAGGACCCTAAACTGCCATATTGGTGCAAATTTAAAGGCCGTCAGAAAATTTCCGGCTTAAAAAGAAGGATTTCAATTTAAAATACGGCTCAAGGGAAAGCTGTCCCCCAGAAAGCTTTGAATCTCTCAATATCCGGTTCAAAATAACGGTTCACGAAAAATTTATTTCTTGCAAAAAGTTAAAGGTTGCCCAAGAGGACCTGCTGTCCTGACGCGTGGTTCAAACATGGGTGTCCTGCCTTATGGGGTCATCTTCATATGATTACTTGGGGGCTTCCTATTCAAACATAGGTGTATTCACCAAAGAGAACATGGTGTTACTACCCTCTTGATGCGGCTATCAAGAAAATGTTATCATCAGGGGCCAAAGAGAGTTTGTTGCACACCACAGCTCAAACATAGGCACCCGGCGAGCACAGCTCAGAAATATATCACATGGGGGCTTCTGCTTGCAAAGCAGAGTCCTGTCCATTAATTCGACTAGCACGCCACAACAAAGCTTGGGATCTTCACACCCAAGGGGCCAAAGATAGTATTGTTTCTAAAGCACAACTCAAACATAGGCACCCATTGAGCACAACTCACAAAGTTACTTGGGGGCTCTTTGCGTAAAATACCAAAGAGTTTGAAAGGACCCTTGTAACCGGGTATAGACCCACGGCTTGGAAGCCTGGTCTATTCACCTAAAACCCCGGGTTAACCTGCCTTCATCAAGTAAGCCACTCCTATCCAGGTAATCCTGGCATGACCCGCCGAACGTTTGACAGTTACTCTCATTGAGACCCTGAACTTGTCAAAGTTAAAATGACAATTGGTTAGTTGGAGGCCCATCTTAAAAGGCTTTGTCAAATGGTTTAACTCAGCGGCCTGCCAGCCCATGAAAAGCCTCGAATTTGGGCCTGGCATCCCTTGAAAAGCCTCGACTACACGGTTTTATTTGCCTTTGTCAAGATTTTTTTCTCTTTTGATAAATTTTATGTTGAACCGGCGTCTCTCGACCCGGCATGACTAGCAGTCATCAAATTAAACCAGTGTTCTTTAACCAGGCTCGACTTTCAACTACAAGTTGTCAGTGCATAATCACTTATAATTCGGTGTTTATTGACCTGGCCTGGCTTTCGACTATAAGTCGCCAGTATATATTTGGATTGCGCCATTGGAATCATGCGCACATAAATCTCTGGATTATATTATTCAAATATTCAAATAGCCAACATGGCTGGATTTTTATGGTTATCAATAACCAATATTATGATTGAGGTTTTCAAAGTCGCTTCAGTGCACTGGATACTATTTTATCAATAGTTATGATTTATTCTACAAAGGAATAGTCCCAAGTCGCTGCAAGCTTACGACCCGGCACTTGGGGGCTACATTATTTCAGTTGAGATTACATCAAATACACAAGTCTCATGTCGATGCAAGCATGCACCATGACACTTGGGGGCTAATGCAAAGTCATTGTTTTCTCACCTTATTGAAGACCCGACTCATCACATCATAATGAGCCAGCCCTTGGGGGCTACCAATTGCCTCTGTCAACAATTTAAGGTACAAAACTTTTTATCCATTACATTGAAGGGTCCACTGCTCAGTTGGTAAAGCACAAGGCTCTTAACCTTGTGGACGTGAATTCAAGCCCCATGATGGGGGTTACATCATATGATGTTATTTTCATTGAAGAATATATCAAAGTCCCAGCTCAGTATTATCTTACTGAGCCGACCCTTGGGGGCTACACGTTGATGATCAAAGTTTACAAGATTATATTTACAATGTCCCTGCTCATTATTGCATAATGACCCGACCCTTGGGGGCTACAGTAGTTGAAGTTTTTATGAGAATAAGGCAATTTCATGTCCCAGGTTGCTGCAAGCATGACAACCCGGCACTTGGGGGCTACATATGTCGAATACTCAATTCTGACTAGAGATTGATGAACAACCTAGATTTCTTCAAGATTGTGATATTCATATTGAAGCAAGTCTAAAGCTGTTGATATGCTACCTTCTTAAGACTTGGGGGCTACAAGTGATAGGCATATAAGAGGTATATTTTCAAGCTTCATGTTAACTACAATTATGACCTGGTGCCATCAATATTTGTAAACCGACAATGATAAACCGACAAGTTCAAGTCTTAAACCGACAAAGTTCTACATTCTCAAACCGGCAAGTTCTACATTCTTAAACCGGCGGAAGATCAAATGAGTATTTCAAAGGCCAATATTTTTGTTAAGCATTGGGAGCTGAAGTCAAAGGAGTTATTCTTCACAATATTTCACTATGACAAACCGATGTCAGCAAATTGATTATGAAGCCGGTCTATTGACTCGGATTTTATAGAAGAAGGTAGTGACAAGGACTTAAGGATAATCAAGATCAGTTTAACATGGATAAATCCAAATTAAACTGGGGGCTAATGTCGGGGATATACCCTACGGTATGACCCAGCTGGAGATGTAAACCGGTGGATGGTAAACCGGCAAAGAGTTAAGATAGAGAGTCAAGACAGATGGCTAAGACAGATGGTAAACCGGCTGGTGTTAAACCGGCAGACAATGTTAAACCGGCAGACAATGTTAAACCGACAGACCATGTTAAACCGGCAGACAATGTTAAACTGGCAGACAATGTTAAACCAGTAGACGTTAAGAACCCCAGGAAGGGAAGTCAAAATAGTTTAAGTTAAAGTCCGAGTTGGACTCCACATGTAACCCGCCCCTTCAACATATATAAGGAGGGGCCGGGCTCCTCAAAGGGGGAGAAGCAAGAAACAATCTCTAGGGCTAGAAACAATTAGAGGAGAGCCGGTTTACGGCGACTCCCTCATGATGATAATGAGATCTAGCCTCAAACAGCATGTAGGGTTGTTACCGGATGATGTTTCCCGGGGCCCGAAGCTGTCTAAACCCTTGTCTTGTGTTGCGTCTCTCGATTCCGCTCAACCCCTCTCAAGCTACCACATAGATGCATTGGCCCCACGACTAAGTCCTCACACTAAGGACATCTGACGTGTTAATTCCACGACAGTGCTGGTGGTCGAGCGCCAGAGAAGGGCAAGATCCAAGTTGTCCAGCGCCCAGTCTACTACCTGAGCGAGGTGCTCTCCAACTCCAAGCAGAACTATCCGCACTACCAGAAGATGTGTTACGGCGTGTACCTTACCGCCAAGAAGCTGAAGCAGTATTTCCAAGAGCACGTTGTCACCGTGGTCAGCACGGTGCCTATCGGAGAAATCATCGGGTGCCGGGATGCCTCTGGCCGGGTTGCCAAGTGGGCCATCCAGCTAACCGGCCACACCATCCTCTACGAGCCCCGCACCACGATCAAGTCTCAAGCCCTGTCCGACTTCCTCTTCGACTGGACTGAGACCCAGTACTTGTCGCCGCCTCCCGACTCGACGCATTGGTGCATGCACTTTGACAGGTCCAAGATGCGACTCTGCTTGGGGGCCGGCATCGTACTATCGTCCCCGAAGGGCGACCGGCTCCGCTACGCGCTCGAGATCCACTTTGCCACCTCCAACAACGTCGCCGAGTACGAAGCCCTTGTGCACGGCCTCCGGCTTGCCAAGGAACTCGACATCCAGTGCATCTTGTGCTACGGCGACTCGGACCTAGTGGTGCAGCAATGCTCCGGCAAATGGGACGCCCGCGACCCCAACATGGCAAGCTACCGCTTCCTCATCCAGAAGCTGTCCGGATCCTTCAAGGGCTGCGAGTTCCTCCATGTCCCGTGCGCGGAGAATGAAGCAGCCGACACGCTCGCCTCGTCACGGCAAGCCACCCCGTCCGGTGTCTCACTCGAGCACCTGCGCAAGCCGTCCGTCAAGCCATCGCCGTACTCCGAGTCCATCCACGCTCCAAACGACCCGGCCGCACCACAACCCAGCCCGGGGGCTGCTCAGCTCGACCCGGCCACCATCGTCCCAGACCCGGCCGTCGCCATCCCCGACCCGGGGGCTGCTCAACCCAGCTCGGGGGCTGCCGACTCGGAACCCACCCTAGTGGCCGTCTTCGCCGTGGTTATGGATCCACCTTGGGCCCTCCCAATATCGGAATTTTTGGAGAACGGGGTTCTCCCCATGGACGAGACCAAAGCTCGGCAAGTGTAGCGTCGGGCGTCCGCCTACAACATCATCAACAACGAGCTCGTCAAGTGCAGCTCCACCGGCGTGTTCTAGCGCTGTGTCGAGCAGGAACGGGGCATCGACATCCTCCGCGACATACATCAGGGCGAGTGCAGGCACCACGCCGCATCACGATCCCTGGTGGCCAAGGCGTTCCGCCATAGCTTCTACTGGGCCACGGCCCTCGAATATGCCGAGTCGCTCGTCATCAAGTGTGAGGGATGCCAGCGCTTCAGCAAACGCAGCCACCAGCCGGCATTAGCACTCCGCACCATACCGATTGCCTGGCCCTTTGCGGTCTGGGGACTCGACATGGTGGGACCCTTCAAAACCGCTCGAGGCGGCATGACGCACTTGCTGGTGGCAATGGACAAATTCACCAAGTGGATCGAGGCAAGACCAATCAAGAAACTGGACGGGCCAACAGCCGTCCGATTCATCAAGGACATAGCGGTGCGCTACGGCATGCCAAACAGCATCATCACTGACAATGGCACCAACTTCGCCAAGGGCGCACTCGAACAATACTGCTCCGTCTCCGGCATCCGCCTCGACCTGGCCTCCATTGCACATCTGCGGTCCTATGGGCAGGTCGAGCAGGCCAATGGACTCATCCTGTGCGGCGTCAAGCCACGACTCGTCGAGCCGCTCATCTGCTCACCGGGCAGCTGGCTTGACGAGTTGCCAGCCGTTCTTTGGAGTCTGCGCACCACGCCGAATCGGTCGACCGGGATCACCCCATTCTTCCTCGTCTATGGAGCCGAAGTCGTCATCCCGACCGATGTCAAGTTCGACTCTCCGCGCGTCATGATGTACACCGAAGCCGAAGCCAAAGAAGCCCCCGAAGACAGTGTCGACCTGCTCGAAGAAGCACTCCTCCTGGCGCTCAGTCGCTCGGCCATCTACCAGAAGGCGTGAGGCACTACCACAGCCAGAAGATCAAGCCCCTCGCATTCCGCGAGGGCGACCTCGTCCACCGACTCGTCCAAGAGCAGGCAGGCCAGCACAAGTTGTTGAAGGAAATATGCCCTAGAGGCAATAATAAAGTTATTATTTATTTCCTCATATCATGACAGATGTTTATTATTCATGCTAGAATTGTATTAACCGGAAACATAATACATGTGTGAATACATAGAAAAACAGAGTGTCACTAGTATGCCTCTACTTGACTAGCTCGTTAATCAAAGATGGTTATGTTTCCTAACCATAAACAAGGAGTTGTTATTTGATTAACGGGATCACATCATTAAGTGAATGATCTGATTGACATGACCCATTCCATTAGCTTAGCACCCGATCATTTAGTATGTTGCTATTGCTTTCTTCATGACTTATACATGTTCCTATAACTATGAGTTATGCAACTCCCGTTTACCGGAGGAACACTTTGGGTACTACCAAACGTCACAACGTTACTGGGTGATTATAAAGGAGTACTACAGGTGTCTCCAAAGGTAGATGTTGGGTTGGCGTATTTCGAGATTAGGATTTGTCACTCCGATTGTCGGAGAGGTATCTCTGGGCCCTCTCGGTAATGCACATCACATAAGCCTTGCAAGCATTGCAACTAATGAGGTAGTTGCAAGATGATGTATTACGAAACGAGTAAAGAGACTTGCTGGTAACGAGATTGAACTAGGTATTGGAATACCGACGATCGAATCTCGGGAAAGTAACATACCGATGACAAAGGGAACAACGTATGTTGTTATGCGGTCTGACCGATAAAGATCTTCGTAGAATAGGTAGGAGCCAATATGGGCATCCAGGTCCCGCTATTGGTTATTGACCGGAGATGTGTCTTGGTCATGTCTACATTGTTCTCGAACCCGTAGGGTCCGCACGCTTAAGGTTACGATGACAGTTATATTATGAGTTTATGCATTTTGATGTACTGAAGGTTGTTCGGAGTCCCGGATGTGATCACGGACATGACGAGGAGTCTCGAAATGGTCGAGACATAAAGATTGATATATTGGAAGCCTATGTTTGGATATCGGAAGTGTTTCGGGTGAAATCGGGATTTTACCGGAGTACCGGGAGGTTACCGGAACCCCCCGGGAGCTATATGGGCCATAGTGGGCCTTAGTGGAAAAGAGAAGGGCTGCCCTAGATGGGCTGCGCGCCTCCCCCCTCCCCTAGTCCTATTAGGACTAGGAGAGGTGGCCGGCCCCCCTCTCTCTTTTCCCCCTCCGCGAATCCTATTCCAACTAGGATTGGGGGGGGGGAATCCTACTCCCAGAGGGAGTAGGACTCTCCTGGCGCGCCAAGCTTGGCCGGCCAGCCTCCCCCCTCTAGTCCTTTATATACTGAGGCAGAGGCACCCCAGAAACACACAAGTTGATCCACGTGATCTATTCCTTAGCCGTGTGCGGTGCCCCCAGCCACCATATTCCTCGATAATACTGTAGCGGAGTTTAGGCGAAGCCCTGCTGCTGTAGTACATCAAGATCGTCACCACGCCGTCATGCTGACGGAACTCTTCCCCGACACTTTGTTGGATCGGAGTTCGGGGATCGTCATCGAGCTGAGCGTGTGCTCAAACTCGAAGGTGCCGTAGTTTCGGTGCTTGTTCGGTTGGATCGTGAAGACGTACGACTACTTCCTCTACGTTGCGTCAACGCTTCCACAGTCGGTCTGCGTGGGTACGTAGACAGCACTCTCCCCTCTCGTTGCTATGCATCACATGATCTTGCGTGTGCGTAGGAATTTTTTGAAATTACTACGAAACCCAACAGTGGCATCCGAGCCTAGGTTATTTATGTTGATGTTATATGCACGAGTAGAACACAAGTGAGTTGTGGGCGATATAAGTCATACTGCCTACCAGCATGTCATACTTTGGTTCGGCGGCATTGTTGGACGAGACGACCCGGACCAACATTACGCATACGCTTACGCGAGACCGGTTCCCCCGACGTGCTTTGCACATAGGTGGCTTGCGGGCGACTGTCTCTCCAACTTTAGTTGAACCAAGTATGGCTACGCCCGGTCCTTGCGAAGGTTAAAACGGAGTCTATTTGACAAACTATCGTTGTGGTTTTGATGCGTAGGTGAGATTGGTTCTTGCTTAAGCCCGTAGCAGCCACGTAAAACTTGCAACAACAAAGTAGAGGACGTCTAACTTGTTTTTGCAGGGCATGTTGTGATGTGATATGGTCAAGACATGATGCTGAATTTTATTGTATGAGATGATCATGTTTTGTAACCGAGTTATCGGCAACTGGCAGGAGCCATATGGTTGTCGCTTTATTGTATGCAATGCAATCGCGATGTAATGCTTTACTTTATCACTAAGCGGTAGCGATAGTCGTAGAAGCATAAGCTTGGCGAGACGACAACGATGCTACGATGGAGATCAAGGTGTCACGCCGGTGACGATGGTGATCACGACGGTGCTTCGGAGATGGAGATCACAAGCACAAGATGATGATGGCCATATCATATCACTTATATTGATTGCATGTGATGTTTATCCTTTTATGCATCTTATCTTGCTTTGATTGACGGTAGCATTATAAGATGATCTCTCACTAAATTATCAAGAAGTGTTCTCCCTGAGTATGCACCGTTGCGAAAGTTCTTCGTGCTGAGACACCACGTGATGATCGGGTGTGATAGGTTCTACGTTCAAATACAACGGGTGCAAAACAGTTGCACACGCGGAATACTCAGGTTATACTTGACGAGCCAAGCATATACAGATATGGCCTCGGAACACGGAGACCGAAAGGTCGAGCGTGAATCATATAGTAGATATGATCAACATAATGATGTTCACCATTGAAAACTACTCCATCTCACGTGATGATCGGACATGGTTTAGTTGATTTGGATCACGTGATCACTTAGAGGATTAGAGGGATGTCTATCTAAGTGGGAGTTCTTAAGTAATATGATTAATTGAACTTAAATTTATCATGAACTTAGTCCTGGTAGTATTTTGCAAATTATGTTGTAGATCAATAGCTCGCGTTGTTGCTTTCCATATGTTTATTTTGATATGTTCCTAGAGAAAATTGTGTTGAAAGATGTTAGTAGCAATGATGCGGATTGGATCCGTGATCTGAGGTTTATCCTCATTGCTGCACAGAAGAATTATGTCCTTGATGCACCGCTAGGTGACAGACCTATTGCAGGAGCAGATGCAGACGTTATGAACGTTTGGCTAGCTCAATATGATGACTACTTGATAGTTTAGTGCACCATGCTTAATGGCTTAGAATCGGGACTTCAAAGACGTTTTGAACGTCATGGAGCATATGAGATGTTCCAGGAGTTGAAGTTAATATTTCAAGCAAATACCCGAGTTGAGAGATATGAAGTCTCCAACAAGTTCTATAGCTAAAAGATGGAGGAGAATCGCTCAACTAGTGAGCATGTGCCCAGATTGTCTGAGTACTACAATCGCTTGAATCAAGTGGGAGTTAATCTTCCAGATAAGATAGTGATTGACAGAATTCTCTAGTCACCATCACCAAGTTAGTAGAACTTCGTGATGAACTATGATATGCAAGGGATAACGGAAACGATTCCCAAGCTCTTCGTAATGCGGAAATTGACGAAGGTAGAAATCGAGAAAAACATCAAGTGTTGATGGTAGACAAGACCACTAGTTTCAAGAAAAGGGCAGAGGGAAGAAGGGGAACTTCAAGAAGAACAGCAAGCAAGTTGCTGCTCAAGTGAAGAAGCCCAAGTCTGGTCCTAAGCCTGAGACTAAGTGTTTCTACTGCAAAGGGACTGGTCACTGGAAGCGGAACTACCCCAAGTGATTGGCAGATAAGAAGGATGGCAAAGTGAACATAAGTATATTTGATATACATGTTATTGATGTGTACTTTACTAGTGTTTATAGCAACCCCTCAGTATTTGATACTAGTTCAGTTGCTAAGATTAGTAACTCGAAACGGGAGTTGCAGAATAAACAGAGACTAGTTAAGGGTGAAGTGACGATGTGTGTTGGAAGTGGTTCCAAGATTGATATGATCATCATCGCACACTCCCTATACTTTCGGGATTAGTGTTGAACCTAAATAAGTGTTATTTGGTGTTTGCGTTGAGCATGAATATGATTTGATCATGTTTATTGTAATACGGTTATTCATTTAAGTAAGAGAATAAATTGTTGTTCTGTTTACATGAATAAAACCTTATATGGTTACACACCCAATGAAAATAGTTCGTTGGATCTCGATCGTAGTGATACACATAATCATAATATTGAAACCAAAAGATGCAAAGTTAATAATGATAGTGCAACTTATTTGTAGCACTGCCGTTTAGGTCATATTGGTGTAAAGCGCATGAAGAAACTCCATGCTGATGGGATTTTGGAATCACTTGATTATGAATCAGTTGATGCTTGCGAACCATGCCTCTTGGGCAAGATGACTAAGACTCTGTTCTTCGGAACAATGGAGCGAGCAACAGATTTGTTGGAAATCATACATACTGATGTATGTGGTCCGATGAATATTGAGGCTCGCGACAAGTATCATTATTTTCTGATCTTCACAGATGATTTGAGCAGATATGAGTATATCTACTTGATGAAACATAAGTCTGAAACATTTGAAAAGTTCAAAGAATTTCAGAGTGAAGTGAAAAATCATCGTAACAAGAAAATAAAGTTTCTACCATCTGATCGTAGAGAAGAGTATTTGAGTTACGAGTTTGGCCTTCAGTTAAAAAACAATGTGAAATAGTTTCACTACTCATGCCACCTGGAACACCACAATGTAATGGTGTGTCCGAACGTCATAACCGTACTTTATTAGATATGGTGCAATCTATGATGTCTCTTACCGATCTACCACTATCGTTTTGGGGTTATGCATTAGAGACAGCTGCATTCACGTTAAATAGGGCACCATCAAAATCCGTTGAGACGACGCCTTATGAACTGTGGTTTGGCAAGAAACCAAAGTTGTCATTTCTTAAAGTTTGAGGTTGCAATGCTTATGTGAAAAAGTTTCAACCTGATAAGCTCAAACCCAAATCGGAGAAGTAAATCTTCATAGGATATCCAAAGGAAACTATTGGATACACCTTCTATCACAGATCCGAAGGCAAGACTTTTGTTGCTAAATTCGGAGTTTTCTAGAGAAGGAGTTTCTCTCGAAAGAAGTGAGTGGGAGGAAAGTAGAACTTGATGAGGTAACTGTACCTGCTCCCTTATTGGAAAGTAGTTCATCACAGAAATCTGTTCCTGTGACTACTACACCAATTAGTGAGGAAGCTAATGATGATGATCATGTAACTTCAGATCAAGTTACTACCAAATCTCGTAGGTAAACCAGAGTGAGATCCGCACCAGAGTGGTACGGTAATCCTGTTCTGGAAGTCATGTTACTAGACCATGACGAACTTGCGAACTATGAGGAAGCGATGATGAGCCCAGATTCCGCGAAATGGTTTGAGGCCATGAAATCTGAGATATGATCCATGTATGAGAACAAAGTATGGACTTTGGTGGATTTGCCCGATGATCGGCAAGCCATAGAAAATAAATGGATCTTCAAGAGGAAGACGGACGCTGATAGTAGTGTTACTATCTACAAAGCTAGAATTGTCGCAAAAGGTTTTCGACAAGTTCAAGGTGTTGACTACGATGAGATTTTCTCACTCGTATCTATGCTTAAGTCTGTCCGAATCATGTTAGCAATTGCCGCATTTTATGAAATCTGGCAAATGGATAAACAAAACTGCATTCCTTAATGGATTTATTAAAGAAGAGTTGTATATGATACAACCAGAAGGTTTTGTCAATCCTAAAGGTGCTAACAAAATATGCAAGCTCCAGCGATCCATCTATGGACTGGTGCAAGCATCTCGGAGTTGGAATATACGCTTTGATAAGTTGATCAAAGCATATAGTTTTATACAGACTTGCGGTGAAGCCTGTATTTACAAGAAAGTGAGTGGGAGCACTACAACATTTCTGATAAGTATATGTGATGACATATTGTTGATCGGAAATAATGTAGAATTATTCTGCAAAGCATAAAGGAGTGTTTGAAAGGAGTTTTTCAAAGAAAGACCTCGGTGAAGCTGCTTACATATTGAGTATCAAGATCTATAGAGATAGATCAAGACGCTTGATAAGTTTTTCAATGAGTACATACCTTGACAAGATTTTGAAGTAGTTCAAAATGGAACAGTCAAAGAAAAAGTTTCTTGCCTGTGTTACAAGGTGTGAAGTTGAGTAAGACTCAAAGCCCGACCACAGCAGAAGATAGAAAGAGAATGAAAGACATTCCCTATGCCTCAGCCATAGGTTCTATAAAGTATGCCATGCTGTGTACCAGATCTATTGTATACCCTACACTGTGTTAAGCAAGGGAGTACAATAGTGATCTAAGAGTAGATCACTAGACATCGGTCAAAATTATCGTTAGTGGAATAAGGAAATATTTCTCAATTATGGAGGTGACAAAAAGGTTCGTCGTAAAAAAGGTTACGTCGATGCAAGTTTTGACACAGATCTGGATGACTCTAAGTCTCGATCTAGATACATATTGAAAGTGGGAGCAATAAGCTAGAGTAGCTCCGTGCAGAGCATTGTTGACATAGAAATTCGCAAAATACTTACGGATCTGAATGTGACAGACCCGTTGACTAAAATTATCTCACAAGCAAAACATGATCACACCTTAGTACTCTTTGGATGTTAATCACATAGCGATGTGAACTAGATTATTGACTCTAGTAAACCCTTTGGGTGTTTATCACATATCGATGTGAACTATGGGTGTTAATCACATGGTGATGTGAACTATTGCTATTAAATCACATGGCGATGTGAACTAGATTATTGACTCTAGTGCAAGTGGGAGACTGAAGGAAATATGCCCTAGAGGCAATAATAAAGTTATTATTTATTTCCTCATATCATGATAAATGTTTATTATTCATGCTAGAATTGTATTAACCGGAAACATAATACATGTGTGAATACATAGACAAACAGAGTGTCACTAGTATGCCTCTACTTGACTAGCTCGTTAATCAAAGATGGTTATGTTTCCTAACCATGAACAAGGAGTTGTTATTTGATTAACGGGATCACATCATTAAGTGAATGATCTGATTGACATGACCCATTCCATTAGCTTAGCACCCGATCGTTTAGTATGTTGCTATTGCTTTCTTCATGACTTATACATGTTCCTATAACTATGATATTATGCAACTCCCGTTTACTGGAGGAACACTTTGGGTACTACCAAACGTCACAACATTACTGGGTGATTATAAAGGAGTACTACAGGTGTCTCCAAAGGTAGATGTTGGGTTGGCGTATTTCGAGATTAGGATTTGTCACTCTGATTGTCGGAGAGGTATCTCTGGGCCCTCTCGGTAATTCACATCACATAAGCCTTGCAAGCATTGCAACTAATGAGGTAGTTGCAAGATCATGTATTACGGAACGAGTAAAGAGACTTGCCGGTAACGAGATTGAACTAGGTATTGGAATACCGACGATCGAATCTCGGGCAAGTAACATACCGATGACAAAGGGAACAACGTATGTTGTTATGCGGTCTGACCGATAAAGATCTTAGTAGAATATGTAGGAGCCAATATGGGCATCCAGGTCCCGCTATTGGTTATTGACCGGAGACGTGTCTCAGTCATGTCTACATTGTTCTCGAACCCGTAGGGTCCGCACGCTTAAGGTTACGATGACAGTTATATTATGAGTTTATGCATTTTGATGTACCGAAGGTTGTTCGGAGTCCCGGATGTGATCACGGACATGACGAGGAGTCTCGAAATGGTCGAGACATAAAGATTGATATATTGGAAGCCTATGTTTGGATATCAGAAGTGTTCCAGGTGAAATCGAGATTTTACCGGAGTACCGGGAGGTTACCGGAACCCCCCGGGAGCTATATGGGCCATAGTGGGCCTTAGTGGAAAAGAGAAGGGGCTGCCCTAGATGGGCTGCGCGCCTCCCCCCTCCCCTAGTCCTATTAGGACTAGGAGAGGTGGCCGGCCCCCTCTCTCTCTTTCCCCCTCCGCGAATCCTATTCCAACTAGGATTGGCGGGGGGGGGGGGGGAATCCTACTCCCAGAGGGAGTAGGACTCTCCTGGCGCGCCAAGCTTGGCCGGCCAGCCTCCCCCCTCTAGTCCTTTATATACTGAGGCAGAGGCACCCCAGAAACACACAAGTTGATCCACGTGATCTATTCCTTAGCCGTGTGCGGTGCCCCCAGCCACCATATTCCTCGATAATACTGTAGCGGAGTTTAGGCGAAGCTCTACTGCTATAGTACATCAAGATCATCACCACGCCATCATGCTGACGGAACTCTTCCCCGACACGTTGCTAGATCAGAGTCCGGGGATCGTCATCAAGCTGAACGTGTGCTCGAACTCGGAGGTGCCGTAGTTTTGGTGCTTGATTGGTCAGATCGGGAAGACGTACGACTACTTCCTCTATGTTGCGTCAACGCTTCCGCAGTCGGTCTGTGTGGGTACGTAGACAGCACTCTCCCCTCTCGTTGCTATGCATCACATGATCTTGCGTGTGCGTAGGAAATTTTTTGAAATTACTACGAAACCCAACAGTTGTGCCCTCCACGGGAGGGCCCATTCATCGTGAGCAGGTCCTTGCGCGACCGCAATGCCTATTACCTCATCAATGCATGCAAGTCAAGGAAGCGCAAGAAGGACACTGCCGGCAAAGAAATGACCCGGTCGTGGAACGCGGAACTCCTCCACCTATTTTACAGTAAGCCGCACGAGCGTATGTATCATCGCCTTTTGTAAACGCATGAAACTACGGGGTCCCCGAACAAGACTCGGGGGCTGCCTTTTGTTGACCAATTTATTGTGTCCTATTTTCTTACATCACTATACCACTGAACCCGGCCACCGGTCTGGCTCGCTCGACCCGGGGGCTCGGGGGTTGGCCGGCTCGGTCGCCACCCCGCCGCCTTACTTGGTGATTCCTGATAAAGTTAGAACGCCGCGGTCCCCCACTTTGCCCTAAAGCCACAGATCCAGCTTTGGCTGTCGGCTGGCAAGCACAATGGGCAAAAGCTCCTTTATGCTTCATACACTAAGTCAAAGGCTGCCAGGTCGACCAACCCGGCTAACCATTCATCAAATGAACAGCCGCACGACCAGCTGCTCGCCAACCGGCTTCACCGGATTGCCGCCAGCCGGCCCAGTGGGTGTTTCGCTCTCGCTCAACGTTTCGAGGGACCCAAGTCCTGCGCGCTACTCTCAAAGAACCGAACTCCTTGTCACGGACCGGAGCCTCGGCCGTCTGACTCACGGGGGGAGGTTTGAGAACGGAAAAACACATGAAATTGGTCAAAAAACGGAAGGCAAAAAGCAAAAGCATCAACGACATCTACACAAGTATTTAAAAAAAAGAAGGCCCACGGCCCGAGTTCATTACACCCTAAAAACCCCAGTGGGTGGGTGGACCTACTATTTAACAAATTATTACATGAAGTATCTCAGGCATCTCCAGCGCCGCGTCGCGACGTCGACGACTCTCCCCTGGCGGCCTCCGGATCCAGCGAGGTGCCGGTGTCCTCCTCAGCACCCACGTCGTGGTAGATGCCCGTCTCCTCCGAGCTCCCGTTCGGATCGTGGAGGAGCAAGTCGTAGTCTTCACCGTCCACGGCCCTGCCGTCTTCCGTCCGCTCCATATAGAACTCGTCGTGGAAGGCGAACTCGGCGATGTACCTGGCCCGGGAGGCGATCCGGCCGGCCTGCTCTTGCAAGTGCTGCTCCGAACTGGCCCGCTGGCCCATCAATGCGTCCAGCTGCAGGTCTGGATGCTAAGACAATGTGAACCGGAGCGCCATCTCAGCACCAGCACGAGCGGCGGAGACATGCCACTCGCCAAGACGGTCCGGCCCCATCTCCAATCAACGCGCCAGGCGCGAGAAGCTGCTCGGTTGGACGGAGCCCGGCCATAGCGCCGCTGTCATCGACGTGCCAGCCTAGGACAGCCGCCCCAACTGCGTTCCCGGGACCTGCAGGCGGGCCTCAGTGGCGGCGACGATCTCCGGGAAGGTCCAGGCCACCCGCGGATCCGTCCCGGACCCAATGACGCCGGTCGGGTCGCTCTGATGGAGGACGGCTTCCTCCGCCAGGAGCTGCGTCTCCGGGAAGGCCCCTGCTGCAAAGGAAGAAGCAAGTTAAAAGAAAAACAACAAGGAGGAAAGGCCGGATCCCGACCCGACAAACAACAAGAAAAGGCACTTACTGGAGAAGGACTCTTCCAGGTGTTGCGCTTCAAGCAACATACCATGCCGCTCCCGTTCGATGGCGCGATCACGCTCCTTGAGCGCCTTCTCCAGATCGGTCGCCTTGGCAAGAGCCGCCTTCAGCTCGGCGTCCTTGTCTTCGGCCGCCTCGCAGCGGCGGGCCTCGTCCTGACGGGCCCCCTCAGCCGTGGCGACCTGCTCCCGCAGGCGATCCACCTAGGCCTGGAGCCGGCGCTTATCGTTGGCCAGCTGGCCGCGCTGCTGGTCCGCCTCCACCAGGGCCTGCTGCGCCTCCGCCACCTTAGCGGCTTCTGCCTTGAGGTGCTCCACCTCGGCCTCGAGACGTCTCTTGTGACCCGCCAGCTGCTCACGCAGCCGGTCGGCCTCGTCAAGAGACCGCCGAGCCACGGCCGCCTCCGCCCTCGCCTGCGCTGCCTCGACGCCAAGATGGCCGGTGTCGGTAACAAGCCGGTCGTAGTGATGACCGGCCCGGAGCAGACGAGTCCGCGAGGACAGCACCTCGGCTACGAATAAGAAGGACTCAGCAGAAGAAAAAAGCAAGACTTAAGATTTGGCCCGACTGTTACACAGCTGGCCCGAATTTTGGGGGCTACACCCAGTGGGTGCGATAGTGCGCCCCCACTAGAAAAGAGTGCAAGAATACCTGCGGCGACGCGGAGCTCCTCCTCCTTGGAGGCAAGCTGCCCCTTAAGCTCCCGGTGCTTGCCCAGGAGGCGATTGTAGGAAGCAACTCGGAAGGTGTCAAGATGCTAAAGAAAGCAAAAGTCAGAACAAGGCCAACACTCTAAAGATTCGACCCAACTACTACATAGTTGGCCTGAACCTTTCGGGCTACACCCAGTGGGTGCGCTGGCGCACCCCCACAAAGAAGAAATTACAAGAAAGCTTACCAGAACGGCGCGCTCCAGGTCATGCGTCTGCTCCACCTCGGCCTGGGCGAAGGCCTCGAGTCGTTCCATCCAGCCTCGCAGGCAGCGACTGACGGCGTCCAGCGCCGCCTCCTCCTGGGTCTGAGGCCCGAAGACAACGGCGCTCCCGCCCCGCGCCAGCGGTGGCACGGCAGCTCGGCGCCCTCCCTGCCGGGGCACAAAGGCATACTCCCCGCTGGCCGCTTGCGACGCGGCCAGCACCTCCTCCGACGCCCCTCCCGGCGCCGACGATGACCCAAACATTGGGATGCCCTGCGTCGCCGTCTCTGGCCCAGCTGCCGGGGCGGCCTACGGTACTGCGACAGGCCGCACGTCCGCTCAACCTTGGCCCGGTTCCTGTCCCGCCAGGCCACGACTTCGGCGTCATTCGGATCAAGGCCAAGGTTCGAGTTGGCCTGTTCCTCCACCTCGGCCTGGTCGGCGAGGTCGGACTGGCTCCTCCAGAACTCGGCCCCTTCGGCGGTCGCGGCTTCCGCCGCCGCCCTCGCCAGCGCGATTGGTGACCTAAAGAGGAAGACAACATGAGCGGAAAAGAAACAAGACTAGCTCAAGAAAAGAAAAGTTGAGCGCAAACAAGAAATGAAGCTGACCCCGCCAAGACCGGGACCGGGGTTGGCCCCCCGTGCCCGCCACCGTGCTTCCTCTTGGCCGGCCTCCCGGCCCCGGCCGGGTCCATCGTGCGCTTCGGGGCCTGGGGTCGCGGCGCGACGCTGTCCTTCCCATGCGGGCGGCTCGGCGCCGTCCCATGCGAGGACCCGGCTCCGCCCGCGTCGCCGCCTCCCCCGCCCAACGCCGCTACACCAACAACTAGCGTCAGCGTCAACCGTTCCGTGCCGCGGCCAGCAATTCAAGACACATGACGAAAAACATGAGACTTACCTGCCCGATGCCTAGTGTCGGCATCGGACTAGGCCTCCTCCTCCCCACCACGCGGTGCGGGCTCCTCTGGCGCCACCGACGCCACCTACGACGAGGCCCAGGCGTAAGGATGCCGAATTGCGTTCAGAAGTACCACCCGTGTCGCATCAGGATGGACGAGAAGGTGCATGGCGGCAAAGTAAGAAGACCAGACACTCACCTTGCGGCGCCGGGTTTGACCGGCTGTATGGCGCCTTGCCGAACTCCTTGTCCTCCCCAAGGTTGGCCTTGGAGATGTCATTCACGCCGCGCGCAACCTCCGCCGCGGATAGCCGCGTCGACCCCATGAAGTTGGGGTCTTGAAGGCCGACCATCTCGCCAATGAGGCAGGAGCGCTCCTGAAGCGAAAGGACCCGACACTTGATGGACGCGAAGAGGAGGTCGGTGTCGGTGAGCCCCTCCTGCGTCCTCATCACCGTCACCCGCTCATAGAGATTGACGATCTCCTGCGACGGGAACCTGGGTGAGTAGCCCCAGTTCGTCTTCGCCCGCGGCGGTGCGATGTCGAAGGCCGGAAGGTTGATGCGATCCGCGCCAAGGTTGCGGACATAGAAGAAGGAGTTCTGCCACTTCTTGGCAGAATTCTCTATCGGGATCTTGGGGAAATCCGCCCCCACCGCTTTGAGATGATGGCGGCGCCGCAGTCGGCGAACTCCCCGGCCGACGGGCCCTGCTGCTTCAAGGAGAAGAAGTGCGCCAAGAGGTCGATCGAAGGCTCGACCCCCAGGTACCCCTCACAGAGGGTGACGAAGCCGAAGAGATGGACAATGGCGCCGGTGCCAAGATGATGCAGCTGGAGCCCGAAGAACTCCAAGAACACGCGGAAGAAGGAGCTCGCCGGCAGCCTGAACCCGCACTCGAAGTGCATGAAGAAGACCACGCGCTCCTGCCCCTCGGGCCGAGGCCTCTACTCGCCCCGTGGCAGGCGGACGCTGACGTCCATCTCCTGCGGCAGGCACCGCGCCGCCCGGAGTTGGGCGATGTCCTCGGAGGTGACGCTCGAGCCCATCTAGGAGCCCGATGGCAGCGACATGATCAAAGGAAGAAGAAGAAGGAAGATGGACGGTGAAGGAGTTCTGCTCGGAGGAGCGGGCGCCGTAGTGTGTCGGTTGCAAGGAGTGGAGCGAGAGCAAAGGGACAGGAGGTCACTAGTGAGAATAATGTCCGCCGCCCCCTGCCCCCCAATTTATAACTGTCGGTGTCAAAACCGGTGGATCTCGGGTAGGGGGTCCCGAACTGTGCGTCTAGGCTGGATGGTAACAGGAGGCAGGGGACACAATGTTTTACCCAGGTTCGGGCCCTCTTGATGGAGGTAAAACCCTATGTCCTACTTGATTAATATTGATGATATGGGTAGTACAAGAGTAGATCTACCACGAGATCAGAGGGGCTAAACCCTAGAAGCTAGCCTATGGCATGATTGTATGTTGTAGTTGTTGTGTCCTATGGACGAAAACCCTCCGGTTTATATAGACACCGGAGAGGGCTAGGGTTACACAAGGTCGGTTACAAAGGAGGAGATATCCATATCCGTATTGCCTAGCTTGCCTTCCATGCCAAGTAGAGTCCCATCCGGACACGAGACGAAGTCTTCAATCTTCTATCTTCATAGTCTAACAGTCCGACCAATGGAGATAGTCCGGCTGTCCGGAGACCCCCTAATCTAGGACTCCCACAGTAGCCCCTGAACCAGGCTTTCAATGACGATAAGTCCGGCGCACAGTATTGTCTTCGGCATTGCAAGGCGGGTTCCTCCTCCGAATACACCACAGAAGAATTTTGAATATAAGGATAGTGTCCGACCCTGCAAAACAAGTTCCACATACCACCATAGAGAGAATAATATTTCCACAAATCCAATTTGCTGACATATTTTGGCAACATGACATTACGTCACGGCCCGGTGATTATTCGAACTGTTTCCTTTAATTAGCCCCGCACATAATGTGAGGCAGTTTTTTGACACGTCTTGTCAAAGCAGAGATCGTGTCCCCTGATTAAGGGATTCTCATCAATACGGGTGTGGGTAACCCAACCGCGCCATCGATTACGTCGCTTGGGGGATAAGCGAGTTTTACCAGGCTAGTGGGGACGCTTAGTTTCGTCCGCCCATATAAAGGGATAAGGATTTACCTTTTCATCCACGCCTTCTTCCTCCTTTGCTCATCCGTTTTCGCGCACTCAAGCTCTAGCGCCCAAGTCCGCACTTCCCACCTCAACCTTCCCCAACCATGTCCGGGGCGGGAGGCAGGTGGATGGTCTCCTCCGTCACGAAGGGAGACATCAAGAAGCTAAGGAGAGCCAGATACCTGCCCGACGACATCGCGCACCGGCTCCCAGATGAGGGGCAGATCATCCCCACCCCCAGGCCCCATGAGAGGGCGGTGTTCCTCACCCATTTCCTCCGTGGACTGGGATTTCCTCTCCAACCATTTGTCCGGGGGCTCATGTTCTACTATGGCCTGGATTTCCATGATCTGGCCCCGAACTTCATCCTCAACATCTCGGCGTCTATCGTTGTGTGCGAGACCTTCCTCCGCATCAAGCCCCACTTCGGCTTATGGCTGAAGACTTTTAATGTCAAGACGAAGGTAGTGAGCGGCCGCCAGGCAGAGTGCGGAGGCGCCATGGTGGGCAAGATGCCCAACATCACATGGCTCGAGGGCTCCTTCGTAGAGACCATAAAGGGATGGCAATCGGGGTGGTTCTACATCACCGAGCTGCGTGACCCTACATGGGTAGCAGCCCCCGAGTTCCGATCTGGCTTCCCCACATGGCTCACCTCCTGGCAAGAGAAGGGCCTGTCCTGGGGTAGTTCGGGAGAGCTAACCGGACTCCAAACATGCATTCAAAACATGGTGAACAAGAAGCTCAAACTTCTCAACGTAGTCCAGGTTATGCTCGTCCGCCGGATTCTCCCGTGCCAACAACGGGCCTTCAACTTGTGGGAGTTCGACCCGGTGCAGCACCGAACTCTGAACAGGCTCTTTGACACAACTCACAAAGATGCCTGGAGGGTGCTGTTCAAGAGCGCCGAGGTCCCCCCTCCTACTACTGTGGACCGCGGATTCAACATGAAGTGCCAAGCTAGCGCGGTAAGCTGCTTTACCTCTTATAGGATAGATGTTTTTCATAGCTTGGTTCCAGGCGGGATCTAAACTCCCGTACCTTTGACACGATTGGCAGGAGACGGCCGGACAGATCGACTGTCCGGCTCCTTTGCTCGAAGGCCCAACAAACGCTCTTCTGACGAAGATGCTGACTCCGGCTCCTTATACAGTGCCGGAGAAGACCAAGAAGGCCAAGGGAACCCGAAAGAGTTCCCGATGCCAGGCGTCACCGGACTTACCGTCCTAGGACTCTACGGCGCAATCCTCCCCCAAAGACGAGGAGGCAGAAGAAGATGCTCCCCCTCCAGACAGGGGAGACAAGAAAAGGAAGTTCGCCCCGACTGGGGAGGCCGAAGGGTCCAAGAAGGGGAGAACTCTCCTTCCGGACTACTCTACTACCGCCGCCGACGGCGAAGACGAGTGGCTGCCCAGGGCCAAGCCCCTGGGGAAGTCGTAAGTATTCGGATACCAGAGTAAGTCATAGTATTCCTTTGCTGCACTGCTTTCCCTAACGCCGAACATGATTATGCAGGCCACCACGAGCCAGTATCGATGTATCATCGGACGGCTCCCTGGGCTCGTCGGATATGGATAGCGATCCAGTTCCGACCGCCACCTCCCCTCATCCTGCGGACGACGCCGAGGTGCTGTCTGACGAAGCACCGGGTCGAGGGGAGACAGTCCCGGAGGCGCCTCAAGGCGGCCTCCCAGACTCTGGGAGCAGAGGGGACAAAGCCCCTGAGGGCTCCGAGTTCGGCCCTCAGCCGTACACCGCACCGGAACCTCCAATGGTTCCAGACTCGGGCAGGCGGCCTCCTTCTAAGAGGGGCAAGGCGCCTGCACTGGTGACCTCTGTCCATCCAGAGGCGCCAGACAATCTGCTAGAAGCGCTTCGCAGCGCTTCCATCGACGAGGAGCAATGCACTATTATGAGTGCGGTGATCAAGAATGTTCAGTCTGCTAAGAGCGGATTGACTGAAGCCTGTGCCAGCCTTCTAACAGGCTTTGAGGCAAGTGTAAGTATAGGAAAAATATTACCGCATAGACAGTAGCCCCTGATGCTCTGTTCGGTGTTCACAAAGAAAAGCCGAATAGAGGATCAAACAATATCGCAGGAGTCTAATAGAAGTATCTCAATATGCATATGCAGGCTTCGCTGCTGGCACACGCCGCACTGACTGCGGAGGTCGCCGTACTGAAGCAGGACCTTAAAGGGTCCCAGGACGAGCTCGGCCTTACCAAGAGGCAGCTCTAGGAGAATAAAGGTAACTAGTACCTAGTCTATGTATATGTATAAAAATAATGCGATTGCAAAATCACAGGATTATCATGAATTTGCCAGGGGCCGTGACCGAAGTGGCGAGCCTAAAGCAAGCGCTGTCCGAGGTCGAAGATAAAGCGGCCAAGGAGCGCACCGAGTGAGAGAAGCACGAGGCTCGGGTGGGCAAGGTGCAGCAAGAGCTCCAGGCTCTCGTGGCGAAGCATGAGGCGTTGGAGCTTGACTCAAAGACGCGAGAGTCTGGGCTTGCCGCGGCACTCGAGAGCGCAAAAAGTGCCAAGGCCGAAGCCCAAAAGGCCCTCCAGGAGATCGACACAATGAAGAAGATAGTGGCGGGTAAGGCTTTCTATATGCAAAGCAAGCATGTGAAAGTAAATTACCGATTACTTACCCGAATCCGGAGCTCTCCAGGAGCATTCGCAGATTTGCCCCGCAGCATGTCTGATGCCGCACAATTTTACCAGGCCGAGGATGGAAGCTCAACGGAGAAGCTGTTCTGGTCTCAGTATACTGAGGCCGAACACCCGGTGCCCATGAGCGACCAGCTGAAGCAGATGGTCAAGCTACAGAAGGCGGCCGAACAGGCCATGAAGGGCTTTATAGTCCGGCTGTGGCCTGGCGACGCCCTTCCGAACAGCTTCTTCGGCCTGGTGAGGCGGCTTGTGGATGCATGCCCGCGGCTAGAGGTCATCCAGCGATCCGTCTGCATTGAAGGTGCACGTCGGGCTTTCGCCTGTGTGAAATTGCAGTGGGTCAACCTTGACGCCGTGAAGCTGATCAAGGAAGGGCCGCCGGAGGGCAAGGAGCACTGCCACCCCGAGATGTACTACGAGGGTGTTCTGTCGGGTGCCCATCTTATAGCGGACGAGTGTTCAAAAGATGTAATATTTGAGTGAGACTTGCTCGTTTTATCATGTATTTATGAAAACTTGTTTCATATGCGCTATGCAATGCTTGTTTGAATTTAAAATATTGCCTTCTGTTTGGCTGTTTATCCAATCTGAGAGATGGCTAGTCCTCGGCTTCTGCCCCCATGCCACGAGTGCTGGGGTGTTCGGGATAAACCTAAGCACTCTTGTTCCCATGTTTGGGTCCTTCAAGGGAGGTGCTCAGCACAACGAACAAGGCAACCGGACTAATAATGCTTTATCACTCTCACTTAGCCATAGAATTCTATAATTTTAAATTTCGGCGAAGCCCCTGGTATTCGGAAGGCTGAATTCGGGGCGCGATAAACGCCTTTAAGCCGGACAGGGCCGGCCCCTCGCTCTAAGCGGCATAAGTCTTTAGGGACTCGAAAACCTCGCCGAACAGCGACCAGTCTCTCGCCTTATCATGACAGTCAGTTTTAGCTTTCTCTACTGAGGTGCTAAGCCCAGCAGAACCGGGGCACAATCGCAATAGTTCTCCTAGCGCTACCTTAGCCGCTAGAGTGGAACGTAAGGTACCAAAACATAGGAGCCTGGCAAACCCAACATTTGACCAAAAACATGATTCGGAGCTGATACATATAATGCTGTAAGTTCGGGGTGCCGCACTTTGTGAAAGTGTTCGGACTTCTCACACCATATTGTGGGTACTTAAGCCCTTGGTGTATCGACCGTACCAAAGTGTACGGTTGCAAGGCATCATTAATGAACACACACACACACACACACACACACACACATATATATATATATAACAAGAATGCAATAATAGGCACAACGCTATGCATTGTTTATTCAAAAAGGTGCGTTAAAGCATAGTGATATAGATAGTGCGATAAGCAAAAAGTAGGACTGTCTCCCTTCCAAGGGCAGGCTGAGGAATAGTACTAAATTAAATATTTCACTCGTTACTGTAATCCACCTGGGAATTCCGTGGTGTGACATAGCTTTCTGCCTCCTTGGTTGCTGCATCATGTGTTCGGCAATAGTGCTGCCGGACAGGGTTTCCAGAGATTAAAGTCCTGAAAAAGGGAAAAAATGACAAAGCGGGAAGCCCCTAGTGCGATTTAAGCCGCGTCTTGGGACGTGCCGCAGTTGTGCCCCCCTCCCACCTGCACCCATGGTATTTTTAATTTGTAATTATGTACGTGTGGCACGGATTTCGCCATTTGGCTGGGACTGGGGTGGGGTCCGCATTGCTACGCGAGCTCAGGTCGCGCCAGGCGGTATAATTGCCGATTACTCCGAGCGTTCTTGGAGGTGTCCGGGTTTTGAAATGCCGAACTAGTAGATTGCCTTGAGAGGCTGCTTTGCACTTCTGCCGCAAGGTCCGCAGTGTGCTCCTCTGTTCGGAGAGAGCGCTCTATGTTTCCATTGACAGTAATAACTTCGCGAGGTCCTGGCATCTTGAGCTTGAGGTATGCATAATGTGGTACCACATTGAATCTAGCAAATGCGGTTCGCCCGAGCAGTGCATGATAACCACTACGGAACGGGACTATATCGAAGATTAACTCTTCACTTCGGAAGTTATCCGGGGATCCGAAGACCGCTTCCAGTGTAATTGAGCCTGTGTAATGGGCCTCTACACCTGGAATGATGCCTTTAAAGGTTGTTTTTGTGGGTTTGATCCTTGAGGCGTCTATACCCATTTTGTGCACTGTGTCCTGATAAAGCAGGTTCAGGCTGCTGCCGCCATCCATAAGGACTCGAGTGAGGTGAAATCCGTCAATGATTGGGTCGAGGACCAGTGCGGCGAATCTGCCATGATGGATACTAGTTGGGTGGTCCCTGCGATCGAAGGTGATCGGACAGGAGGACCATGGGTTGAACTTTGGGGCAACTGGCTCCAACGCATATATGTCCATGAGCGCACGCTTCCGTTCCCGTTTGGGGATGTGCGTTGCATATATCATGTTCACCGTCCGCACTTCTAGGGGAAACCTCTTTTGTCCTTCGGTGTGTGGCTGCCGGGGCTCCTCGTCCTCGCTATGGGGCCCCTTGTCTTTGTTTTCGGCAATTAACTTGCCAGCCTTCTTGAATACCCAATAGTCCCTGTTGGTGTGGTTGTCTTGTCGGGGGTGCCGTGTATCTGACACGAGCGATCAAGTATGCGGTCCAAACTGGACGGGCCCGGCATACTTTGTTTGAATGGCTTCTTCCGCTGACCGGGTTTAGAGCTTTTGAATCCAGCATTGACTGTCGTATCCTCAGTATTATCGCTATTAATGTGGTGCTTATGTTTGTTGCGACGTGACCTGCTATTGCCGTCCTTGGTATCCGAGGTACCATGGTTCTTTGATATGTTATTACTGCGAGCCAGCCAGCTGTCTTCTCCCACGCAAAAGCGGGTCATGAGCGTCGTGAGGGCTGCCATAGATTTCGGCTTTTCCTGACGAAGTTGCCGGGCTAGCCACTCGTCCCGGATGTTGTGTTTGAAAGCTGCTAAGGCCTCTCCATCTGGACAGTCGACGATTTGATTTTTCTTTGTAAGGAACCGAGTCCAGAATTGTCTGGCCGACTCTTCGGGTTGCTGAATTATGTGGCTCAAGTCATCGGTCTATGGCGTTCGCACATAAGTTCCCTGAAAGTTGTCGAGGAATGCGACTTCCAGATCTTACCAACAGCTAATGGAATCTGCTGGCAAGCTGTTAAGCCAATGCCCCGCTGGTCCTTTGAGCTTTAGTGGGAGGTATTTGATGGTGTGTAAGTCATCACCGCGGGCCATGTGGATGTGGAGGCGGAAATCCTCGATCCATACCGCAGGATCTTTAGTGCCGTCGTATGATTCAATATTTACAGGTTTGAAACCTTCTGGGATTTGATGATCCATTACTTCGTCTGTGAAGCATAAAGGGTGTGTGGCGCCTCTGTATTGGGCTATATCGCGACGCAGCTCGAATGGGTCTTGCCCGCTGTGTTCGGCCCGGCTGGATTTACTTTTACCGTATCCAACGTGACGTTTATCGTCTTGCTTGGTGGCGCGCCCTCGTGATCCGTAGATCGATCTTGCATGCTTTGCTTTGTCCTCCAATACGTCTCGCAGGTCTGGCGTGTCTCCCCATGTTTTTTATTTGAATGGCGTCGGGGTGCGGGCTGAGCTTTTGGCTGGAATGCCTCTCTATCACGGCCACGAGGTGGCCGATTAGCTGCATCATATGCTTCTTCCTCTAGTTGGGGTAGCAACCTGCACTTTGGGTAACTCTTGGAGGGGCACTTGAGTTTATATTCCTCGGCATCAAGGACTTTAGTCCATCTGTCAGCTAGAAGATCTTGATCAGCATGAAGCTGCTGCTGCTTTTTCTTCAGGCTATTTGCCGTGGCCATAAGCCGGCGCTTGAAGTGCTCTTGTTTGACGGGATCCTCTGGCACAGCGAATTCTTCATCGCCGAGGCTTGCCTCGTCTTCTGAGGGGGCATGTAATTATCATCCTCCTCCTCTCCGTCTGCCGCTCTCTCAGGAGGGCTGGCTCCTCCATTCTCCTGCTCTAAATCTTGCTAGAGGGGATTGTTGTTGTCTTCGGCACTACCCAGAGTGTTATTATCTCCTGTGCCGGTATCACCACTTTTGCTTTGGCGGGACTTAGAGCGGCGCCACTGACGTTGGCGCTTGGGTTGCTTCTTGGAGGGGTCATCTTCCGCTATCTCATCGCCATTGCCTTCCTTGGGTGTATCCACCATGTATATATCGTATGATGAGGTGGCTTTCCAAGTGCCCTATAGGCGCTGGTTCATGTTCGTCTCCTACATCGTCATCCATACCATCGATGTCTTGAGTCAAAGTTGAGCATGTCGGTTAAATCATCGATAGTGGCTACGAAGTGGGTGGTGGGTGGGCGTCGAATTTCTCCGTCGTTCGCATCCCAATCCTGTTGGCCATAGTCCGGCCAGGGCTCTCCTGACAAAGAGTGAGACCTTAGCGAATTTAGAATGTCGGCGAAGGGCGAGTGCTGCAAGATATCCGCAGCGGTGAATTCCATGATCGGCGCCCAATCGGATTTGATTGGCAGGGGCGCGGAAGATTCGGAGTCCGGAAAAGAGTCCGGCACCTTGGAGTCACGGGCTTCGCAGAGGATAAGGCTGGTGTTCCGCTCGATTGCCGTTGAGACTGCAGCCCCCGAGGCAGTGTCTAGCCACCCGTCTTCGATCGGCGCAGTTGGCTCCGAGCTAAGGGTCGGAGCTGATGCGGGCGCGGCCTCCAGGGCACTGTTCGGCGGCAGAGCTAGGTCATACCCATCGTGACAGTGCGGCGCACTCGGCTGTGGCTCGAATCCGTCGAAGATCATGTCTCCACGGATGTCGGCAATGTAGTTCAAACTTCCAAATCTGACCTGATGGCCAGGGCGTAGCTTTCAATCTGCTCCAGATGGCCAAGCGAATTAGCCCGCAGTGCAAAGCTGCCGAACATGAAGATCTATCTGGGAGAAAGGTCTCACCCTGGACCACATCGTTGTTGATGATCGGAGGAGCCATCGGTCCTAAAAGTGACGACACAGAGGAACTCTCAATGAAAGCACCAATGTCGGTGTCAAAACCGGTGGATCTCGGGTAGGGGGTCCCGAACTGTGCGTCTAGGCCGGATGGTAACAGGAGGCAGGGGACACAATGTTCTACCCAGGTTCGGGCCCTCTTGATGGAGGTAAAACCCTACGTCATGCTTTATTAATATTGATGATATGGGTAGTACAAGAGTAGATCTACCACGAGATCAGAGAGGCTAAACCCTATAAGCTAGCCTATGGTATGATTGTATGTTGTAGTTGTTGTGTCCTATGGACTAAAACCCTCCTGTTTATATAGACATCGGAGAGGGCTAGGGTTACACAAGGTAGGTTACAAAGGAGGAGATATCCATATCCGTATTGCCTAGCTTGCCTTCCACGCCAAGTCTCCCATCCGGACACGAGAGGAAGTCTTCAATCTTGTATCTTCATAGTCTAACAGTCCAGCCAATGGAGATAGTCCGGCTGTCCGGAGACCCCCTAATCCAGGACTCCCACAATAACCCTCGGTTTGAACGTGGGGAAGTGGGGAAGTGGGATCGTCTGCACGCACGCGTTCCACTACCCCGCAATAAGTGCGCACGTACACGCGCAGTAACTGCCCGGGGAAGAGCAACCGGCCCCCGGACATCGCAATAAATTCGTGCGCTTGGGCCAAGGGCGTGCGGCGGTGGGCCCCAGCCCACCGCCCGGTCCCTTCACGCCCATGGCCTGTCAGGCCCCTTCGACTTCCGGGCACCACGTGGCACAAGCATGAAGCCCGAAGGATTGCCCCAAGATTCGCCGAACTTCTCGGTCCTCGCAACGGCCGGGATGCCATGATGCGGTTTCCGAGTAAACCCGCACACAGTGGGTGTTGCCGGACCCGGCGCTCGCAGGATCCACCTTGCTTAAGGGGGAAACTGCGAAGGCCCACTCATCCGAAGACGGCGGACCTTCACAGCTTCGGGGACTACTGTCGGGGGGATGGACCCCGGGCAGGCAACGGAACCCGGATCCGCTTCAAAAACAACGGGGTTGGCACTGCCCCTCAATACCGGCACGCGCTTGGCCGGGTTGCTCGACCCGGCTAAGCCCCGGAAGCCGGCCAGACTAGCCGACCCAGCAAGACACGTCGACTCGGCCCCAACAACTAGCGCCAGACAGCCAAACCCGGCACAACCAAAGCCTCCTCAACAAGCCAGCACCACCCGTGGCGTGCTACGCAATCCAGCCACTGGTCAACTCCCATCCCATCTAGGCCGTACGATGGGACGAGACTTCAATCAACGATGACTGAGGTAACAGTGCCCCGCCCATGCCTCCGGTCAGCAGGAATGTGGCAATAGTGCCCCTCACCTACCCGCTGACCAGGGCCGGCATGGCTACAGTGCCCCCGCCTTCACCGCTGATGACGGCAAGCGGCAACCTGATGGAGAGCACTGTACACGACCCGACTCGGCCACGCCCTAACGATCGACAAGACGGTGCACAGCCCCCCTAGGCATGCGGGGCCCGCACCTAGGGGAACCCGGCGAACCACAAGCCCTCGGCGGGACCCAGCCCGGGTTCCCGGACACCGACAATACGGACCCACCGACTTGTAATGTTACCATTGTACCCCTGGGGGGTTGGACTATAAAACCCCCCGGGAGCCCGCGATCGCAAGACAACGAAACAGAGAAAGAGAGAAAGCAGAAGACACATACGAGAGAAAAGTAGGCAAGCATAGGACTAGCCACAGAACAGCAACACCGGAGGGAAGGAGCAGCCCAAGCCTTGGCCATCTTCCTTCCTCCTCCATACAGCTCCAGGAGCAACATTGTACTATCGATCATCCAACTACACTCGGAAGGACTAGGGGTATTATCTCTCCGGAGAGCCCCAAACCTGGGTATGTCCGGCGTCCCACGCCCGCTCATGCCAACCTCGCCTCTGGAGTCCACCAGCACCCTCAAGCCTCCTCCTCACTTTAGCCATACCTTGGCATCTGCCGTGCACCCACCACAACAAACACCTTGGGGGAGGGGGAATAGGAGTGGTCAGCGGCGTCTGAATCCGCCTCAGAACAGATATCTTCCTCTAGATTACAATCTGGAGAGGGGTGGGGAGGGTTTGCCATTGGACCCACCATGGAGTGATCTCTGCATGACATTGTATTGCGGCGCAAAACTCTTCTCTTTTTCTCTACATGTTCAGCATGACTATGTACAATATCTGACATGCATACAAAAAAAATATGATAGCAGGCTGAAATTTAGAGTGATGGTAACAACGAGTGGATGGATCCAAAAAATAATGATAGCAGGCTGATGATTGCTTTAATTTGAGAAAAAGACAGATGATGATTGCTTTACTATTTGTTTCCCATCCAAGATGAATAACATAGGCATACCCTAGGTGAACCAGATATTAGACATAGATACTATTCATTGCTTCCTCGATATGTGCCCCACAACTAATTTAGAACTCAAGTTTGAACATTAATTTGGACCTGACTTGGAGTCCAAGAGGTGAACAGAACGATAAAGTAGCAGGTAATTTTAAGCAATGCATAACATAAGCAGAAACAAAAGAGTGTGAACTCTCTTGTGGACCCGTGTACACCTCAAGTTCATCTGCTGAGTCGATGATGGTGATGCCCTTGCGGTGGGTGCCGACGGCAGGGAAGGAGATCTGAGGAGGCTCAAGACGGTCAGGAGTTGTGATGTCTGGTTTGATGGATGTTTCTGTCGATGGGGCGGCTCAGTTGAGGTGGACGATGTCGCGGCAGGAGTAGGACAAACCACACAAAGTTCCCTTCGACACCTACCTGTAACTGAAGTAAGTCCGTAAGGGCTCATTTGGCTTGCATGATTCTAAAATGCAGGGATAAGAAAAACACCGGAATAGGATAGGAATGCACATGGTAAATAAAGCATTTGTAAACACAAGATTTCTGTCAACTTGAGTGTTTGGTTTACAGGAATTGGAACAGCAGAGGAATGCAAAGAAACATGGCCAAAATAAAGTGAAACCATATGAAAGCGTGTACAGTTAGAATGTTATTCTGCCACTAATGCACTTGGTCTTGTTTTCATGCATAGGTCCAGGTGGATGTTTTGCTTCATTCCTTTCAACAAAATGCATGAATAATTGAATAGTAGAGTTCCATTGGAAAATTCCCTATTCCTATGTTTTTCTTTTGAACCAAAATAGCCCTAATGGATCGACATGAATGTATAGTAATAAGTGATGCAACAAGTGTACAACCTCTTTGCCGTAGCCATGTCGACCTCAACATCATTGGGTTGGTCGATGAAGCAGTTGAGGCAAAGGTGGCTGTCGGAGGTGTGGAGGAAGATCTGAAGAATCTGTAGACGGCGTCCAGGGCACTGCTCTATTGTTGGAGCAGCCCCGGTGAGCCGTAAGACGTCAAGGCTGAAGCAGCACAAGATAGACATCGTCAATCTCAAGTGGGATTCTAATAGCATCTCCAATAGATGATGTAAAATAGATGTAAAATTTACATCACCAAAAACCACCTGACTACAACATATGAGGTAAAAACTGTTGACTCTAAACTTAACTGTCCAAACTATAATTTACTGTGGAATCTGAATGTTACTGTCGAAACTGAACGCAATGGTAGCAGAGAGGCACTTGACATGTAGTTTAGGGAGGGCCTGCAGCTCATCTTCAACCTGAGCCACCAGCCACCACCGGCCGAACTGCCGGCCCCAGCGCCGCCTCACCGCCCAGCCGCCCCGAAATAACTCCCCACCGCCCGTCCGCCGTTGCCCCGGCCAGCCCTATAGGCCCCCCGCCCCCACCCTGAACCCTAAGATAGATAGTGGGGTACCTCTCGGTGAGCCCCCCCTCTCGGTGAGCCCCCGTCCCCACTGCGGGTGGTTCTTCCTTAACTTCGGTGAGCCCCCCCCCTAGAAATCGACTGACCCAAAAGTCGATTCAGTCGACTGAAGTGTAGCTAAATCGGAGCAAAGCAGCAGCACGAGCGAGGGGGAGAGCAGCAGTAGCAGCAGCGGGAGCGATCTAGCGAGATCAGGAGCAGCAGCAGCTGGGCGAGCGAGCGATCAAGCGAGAGCCGGAGCAGCAGCAGTAGCGCGAGCGAGCGAGCTAGAGCCGGAGCAGCAGCAGCAGTAGCACGAGCGAGTGAGCTAGAGCCGGAGCAGCAGCAGCAGATCCGGCTGGTATGGACGCCGCCGCCGAAGGGGCCTCGCACTGGGGGGAGAGCCGCCGTGGAGATGTCGCCCGCGGCACCAGCTTCAAGGTAGCCGCTCCATGGGGGTGCGGGATGGAGCACCGTCAGCGCCGGGAGGTCGAGATAAGGAGAAGGTCTGATGCGATGAGTGTACAACCTCTTTGGTGGTGCCGAGTAAGCCTCGGCTTCATCCGAGGAGTCGGTGAGGATGTTGCGGTTCCGGTGGAGCGGGTTAAGGCGGCGCTGTGGGGATGGAGCAACCGCGATAGACGAGGCAATCCTCAGAGTAGCTCCATGGAGGTGGAGGACGGGGCGGCTGAACCGGTGGGACGACAAGATGGACGACGGATCCTCATCCGGGGAGGTGGACGAGGGACGTCGAGCTGTTGCGGTGGACGACATCATCGGGGAAGAGGCTCCGGCTGGGCAGCGGTGAGGTGGCGGATGGAGGAGGGTGGGGTTTCGCTGCTGGAGCGGAGAGGTTATGGTGGCCTGGGATTTCGAATGGCAAAAAGGAGGTGATGGGAGGGGGTGAACCATGACTTAGGGACACACTTGTCCAAAATGTAGGGTGTGTTATAAAGTACCCGGCATCGATTTGAACTAGCGGCGCTTTCGGCTCAGGGTTAGAAGGGGGATTTCGCGTGTCGGGATTTGGCAGCTGCAGGGAGTTTTCGCGCGTGTTGTAATTTCGGGATAGCAAGGCACGGGTTGTGAAGGCTCCAGTTTTGGGAGCACAATATCTAAATTTTCGGGATATAACAAGGCGCGGGTTGAATTTTAGGGACAAGCCTAACGTGTAATATTGTACTTGTACGTACCAAATCAATTCGCACTTCCCTCAACCAAAAAGAAAATGAAAAAAATAAAACTATTCACACCACACAAAGAGAGAGTCTTGCCCCGTTTTACTATAAAAATGCTATTTAAAGCTACTCATACCAACAATTTAGTGCAATTAAATGCTATTCGGTAGTATGAATCCATGTTATGTCCAATTAAACTTTTTTCGCTTGCTGTATAATGCATGTAACCTACTCATACCAACATTTTAGTGCATTCCAAATGTCTATACTACCGCTGCAATTCGAACTGAATTTGAATTCGTTTCTCTATTTCAATAACAATCTACAGTCATCACTGTGGCCAACTTCAACCATCATTCGTGTATTACCTTAATAACACACCACATGATTACTATAGAGATAGATATGAACTATGTGTACTACATGAACTCGAATTCTATTTTTTGACTACACTTGATGTTGATTCCAAATAATAGTACATTTGATGTACTAACTATATATTCATAATCTAAACCATGTTCCATACGTGTACACCGTATTTATTACACATAGTATAGTGCCCCGCCCCCTACATTATGACAAGTATTTATACTTGAGCTGCAAAAGCCACACATTAGCCCAAATTATGATCAATGTTCTATATGTTATACGTAGTACTAGCAAGATGCCCATGTGTTCCACAGAACATCAACATGACCAAGGGGAGGCCTAATTCACAAATATGGAGAGGGGTGTGGGTATCTTTTTTCAAAATTGCCATAGTTTCCTTCCTATCCGTCAGATATAAATCGGACGGCCTATATTGCAGGATGGCACCATCATCAACAACTCCGTTTTTTATAAGAGTAGAGATAAAATATATTATATGTAGTATAACATGTTCATAACCACACCATGTGTATCACCGTTATATATATTCACACATGCGTCGGTTTAAAACACTATGATAAATTCATCAAATATCCGAATTCTCTTTTTATAATGAAGTATGATCCTCTATTCGTCTTTTACACCCACACAATCCTCTTATCTTTGTAGCTAGCTAGTGCTAACTTTCTCTCGTGCATGCAGACGGCCGCATCCCTCTAACCGTCCCTCATCATTCTCTAGCTCCATCGCGCAAATTCGTCTTTTCACTTTATGTCGTTCACCCACGGTGTGTGTAGGCCTGTCAGAGCCCTAGATTAGTATTTGTTTGTCTTTGCTTGATCATCATGTCATCATGTTTAAATCCAAAGTAAATTTGAATTGGGGATGACCAAGCCCTATCACTAAATCAATTCAATATGTTCAACTAAAACTATTTTCAATGAACCTAGAATGCCCTCCAAAAATGTTCATTATTTATGGAAAAGGGTGAAAACCTTAACCAGTGATGATTCAGATTTTTCTATGGCATTTATGGTCTCTGAATTAATCCAATAAGTATTTGCATTGGATTTATAAATCCCTATAATTATATTTTTAGCTCCAATAATTCTGAAACATATTGTGGGTCTCCAGAATAACCCATCTAGCTCCCACAATATTTTTCAGAAGCAACAAAATTGAATTGGTTTCAAAACCAAATTCAAAACACATATGCAAAATAGAAAAACAGAAACAGAATTGGGGAAAGAGGGAACTAACCTGGCGGCCCGCTGCTGTGCCTGCTGGCCCAGCCCACCTGGCCCTCCCGCCAATCATCTTCCTCCTCTGCCAGTAGGCAGAGGCAGGACAAAGCACGCACGCGCCCGACCGCGCCACGCCTCCACCTGCTTGCCTGCCTCCCCACCAGCGCAACACCGCGAGCCCTCTCCGCGGTGCCGTCCGGATCGAAACCTCCCTCTCTTTCATTCTCTCTCTCTCTCTTTTCCTCGCCTCTGCACCGCCACGGCCGAACGCTAATGTCGCCGCCGCTCGTAGTTGCCGTAGCCACAGCCTCCCTATCGCCTCTCCGACGTATCCAAGAGCTGCGCCGCCTCGTCTACGTCCTCCTCACTGATCCACGTGACCGGAAGGGCACCGAAGCGCCGTCCCAGACCTTTCTTCCCCGTCCACGGCCACCGGATGCTGTGTAGGATCGAAAGTATGTCTAGAGGGGGGGTGATTAGACTACTTCACCAAATAAAAACTTAATCTTTTCCCAATTTTAGTGCTTGGCAGATTTTAGCTATTTTAGGACAAGTCAAGCAATCATCACACAATTCAAGCAAGCATGCAAAGAGTATATTGGCAGCGGAAAGTAAAGCATGCAACTTGCAAGAATGTAAAGGGAAGGGTTTGGAGATTTCAAACGCAATTGGAGACACGGATGTTTTTCCCGTGGTTCGGATAGGTGGTGCTATCCTACATCCACGTTGATGGAGACTTTGTCACGACCGGGTTTTCCGGGTAATAAATTTCCAGAAAAGACCATCGTGCTCATCAGCCCCAGGATTACTGTTAGCTGATGAGGCTCCAACTTGATACAGAAATTCCAAGCAGAATACAAATATGTAGTACAAGACCATTCTGGCCTGTGAGTACAACAAAAGGTTTCTAGTGGTTGATGGCGGAAGCGGGTTGTGAAACATCAGTGTCTATGGGGCTCCATTTCCCACGGGAACAGCTGACCAGGTTAACTCCTATCTTCGCGAGGCTGCTATCTCCATTGCTTAGGTTCCGGGGTTGTCATCGCGTCGCTCCTCTTCGTGCAAGAAAATCTGGCCAAGACAATAGCCAGGGACAAGCCAGTGAGTACTTTGAATGTACTCGCAAACATTATGAACACAGGTACAATATAATAATGATGTGCTGAAAATATTTTATGCTCATTACGTCAGTCACAAAAGATAAATAAATCTCTGATGCGTGCAAGCAAGTTATTTATAAAATTGCAATAACATAGTAGTATTAAAATTTATGAAATAAATAAGAAGCAAAGCCACAGTCGGGCGTCTTAGTGACACCACATAAAAGGGCTTTAAAAGAAATGCCACAGTCGGGCGTCTGAGCGACACCACATAAAGAGCTTTAAAAGAAATGCCACAGTCGGGCGTCTGAGCGACACCACATAAAGGCCTTCAAAAGAAATGCCACAATCGGGCGTCTGGGCGACACCACATAAAGGGCTTTAAAAGAAATGCCACAGTCGGGCGTCTGAGCGACACCACATAAAGGGCTTTAAAAGAAATGCCATAGTCGGGCGTCTGAGCGACACCACATAAAGGGCTTTAAAAGAAATGCCACAGTCGGGCGTCTTAGCGACACCACATAAAGGGCTTTAAAAGAAATGCCACAGTCGGGCGTCTGAGCGACACCACATAAAGGGCTTTAAAAGAAATGCCACAGTCGGGCGTCTGAGCGACACCACATAAAGGGCTTTAAAAGAAATGCCACAGTGGGGCGTCTGAGGGACACCACATAAAGGGCTTTAAAAGAAATGCCATAGTCGGGCGTCTTAGCGATGCCACATAAAGGGCTTTAAAAGAAATGCCACAGTCGGGCGTCTGAGCGACACCACATAAAGGGCTTTAAAAGAAATGCAACAGTCGGGCATCTGAGCGACACCACATAAAGGGCTTTAAAATAAACAATCATAGTGAATATCCCGGAGGTAGAACCATCCCAGAGATACTCGATAATAACAATAATATCACGGGTTAGTCAACAATAATAATAATCATCAATTATCACAAGTCACAGGTAGTAGTTCCAGTTCTGGTTAACAGTTTCACCTCCGAAGACAGACACTAAGACCGACACTTGACCCATCCCAGACTGTAATCCTTAACCATGGACACGGCTATTCGAATAGGTTTAATCTCTACAGAGGGTGTACTCTTTACCCACGAGTAACGGATTTCTTTAGTCCATCGGGACTAATTCCATCTACGGTCTTTTTGTTGAAAACACACCTAACTTGCACACACCAGCTTATCTCACACGTGTCTGGAATCACCCACGACACCTGTTAAGCAAACTCTAAGTGGGGAGGCTACAACCTCGCGTAGCATGGGATCAAATTTATATTGCGCGCTCTAAGGGGTGGCCTCCCCTCTCTGTCCCAACCGGAAACACCCATGCCCCCGGACCAGGTGGCCTGCCTACCAGCTACAACCGGTATCTTCCACCATGGCCTCTCTGTACGGTGTGTGCTAGAAAGAGGTTGACAACTTACTGAACCGTACTATACTTGCTGTAGAGACGAGTGGTAGTATGAAACAAGTATGGGGGTTACTAGCACAAGACTCGATCTACGGTCGACTCAGGAGGTTTAAGTATTCCCTGCATGATTAGCATGACGAATATATTTCAACCAACAGAGTCACCGCTCATATCACCTTGCCATGCCATACCAGACATAACCGTCCCGACGGAGACCGGCGACAAACTCATGCCTACCCAAGGCAGAGGTTTTCCTGGGTTCCTGCCGGTATGCATGCAAGGCACATGAGGGTGATTATCATCACAAGTGCGTCCATTTCCAACAGCATGGAAATCAATAACATGCACCCATGCATATGATCATATCACATGAAATAACAAGTTTCTCCATAGTGAGGTGATGTTATGAACGTGTCATCGAACACACAAAAATATTATGCCGGGGTTCAGAATGCTTGCCTTCAATGTGTGGAAAGGCAGGGTGCACTCCAAAACTTGAAACATTTCTCCTCTCTTCAAAAATCCTATTTTAGCAATATAAAAGAATTAACACACAAAATAAAAACAGCACCAAAAGTTGTTCTGAAATTTTTTCAAATAAATCTTAAAATAAACTAGGTGAAATTTGAGAGAGGTAGGAAAAAGAATCATTTCATTTGGAGTTGTATTTAAAAAGATATAACCAGTCAAAGTTTTGGTCAAATCTGATTTTAAATAAAACAGAAAAAGAAAAACGTTTCAGAATGGAATACGCTTTCGAAGCGGGAGGAACGTACTGGGGTGGACTATGCCTTCACTTAAACACGTGGACGGCGCGGTGAGACACTAACAGTGGGTCCTGGGGGCCCACTAGTCAGGTTTGCCTATTTCTTTTTTCCCCTTCTTTCTCTGTCCCGAGCGGAGGCGGAGCTCCGGCGATCGTCGCCGGTGACTGGCGGCTCCTCGCGGGGCCCCGAGGGCGGGGATGGATCCGCCACTCCAGGGCGGTCCTCCCGGTGGTCGCCAGGCTGGTGGGGACGGAGGGAGTTGCCGGCGGCGAGCTTCGCGGCGGAGGAGGCTTCGGTGGCAGAGTGGTTTTGGGGCGAATGTGGTTCCCGATCAAAATCGAGTAGGGGGTTGGGTTCCTGGAAGGAAGGAGGTGTTCTTGGTGAAGAGAAATGGGAGGGAGAGGACCTGGTGGCGCTGGAAAAGCTGGGGCCATGGCGGCGGTCGCTGTTGCCGGAGGTGGGGAAGATGACCTCCCCGGGTCGATTGGCTGCCCCAAGGGGTCCTAGGGGATGGCTTAAGAGTCGCCTGCGTGCTCGGAAGGTTACGGGACATCCTTAAATAGGCGAGGCAAGGCGGTTCCACGGCGGCCGTGGATAAGCTCTCCGATGAACCGCCTCTCTGTAGCTAGGGCGACGTGGCCGCGACGAGGGCTAGCAGACACGCTTGCGGATGAGCTCGCACTGCTCCAGGGGCCAGGTGGCGAGCGGGAGAGGCTTGGGCGGCGCTGCCCGTGGCAGAGGCGCACTGCCGACGCCGGCGTGCCGCCAAAAGTGCTCTGGCGGTGGCGCTGTAGGGCGCCAGGGCGGGCTGTCGTGTTGTGGCGAGGCGGGGAGTGCGTGGCGAGGTTCTGCAGTGTGGGCCAAGACAGGGGCGCGACGCGGCGGCTCGTGTGCACGGCTACAATTTGCGCGCTCTGGGCGCGCCCAGCGCACGCCCACCAGATGCTCGGCGAAATTCCATGGCATGCTAGGTGGCTCGGTTGGAGCTGGGGGTTAGCAGGTCTAGGTTTGGGCTTGCAAGGGGATCAGTGGACAAGCTGGTTTGGTCAGGGGATCAGGTTCACAGTGCAAACCAAAAATTCATGCCAAAACAGATCATGCCCATAAGGTGTTTGACAAAATGCCAAGGGCACTTAGGTAAGTCTTGGAGTGGTCAAAAACTCCAGATCAGTGTCTCCTTGGATGCACAAGAGGGTGGTGAGGTTAGTTTGTGAAAAGCACAAACTTGTTAGTGCAAGTTTTGCAAAACTACAATTCTGGACAGGAAATAAATGACATTATTTCATGAACCAAAATTAATCCAATGGGTGCATGCTCCTGGATTTAGGGGTTTGGTAGGGCTGTCTACAAGTAGGAGAAAACACAAGATCTTTGGAGCAAAATTAAATAGGGTTGCAGTAGAAATCACAAGGCTGGACCAGAATGAAAAAGAGGATGATTCACTCAATTTTTTCAAAGAACATAAATAGGTTTTTGCACAAAGTGGAATAATAGGCTCCTACTGACCTCCCCTAATTTTAGTAGAAGTTTTAAAGAAATATTTAAATAGGTTGTAGTGTAAAACTGCCCACTGGACCAGATTTGAAAACTTGGTGTAGAACTCAAAATATCCAATGAATGAAATATATTATTGCACAAAAGTGATTTAGAGACATCACATGACATCTCCAAATTTTGGTTGGATTATTAGATAAATAAATAAAAAGGTTGTAGTTCAAAAAGAGCTCCAAATTTTAAAACAAGTCATTTAATGAGTAAAGCTCAGGGTGAAATAATTTTATAAATAAATCTCCTGATTGAGAGATGTTTTTTTAAATGAGAGGGAAAATAAGTCCAATATATTTTGGAAGGATACACTTGGGAAAAAATTCTTAATATTAAAAGAAAAGTTTTGAAATCAACAGAGATATACTTGCATGCAAAAATTTTAAACTCTTGGCAAAACTTTAATAACTAAAACCTGGTTAAATTTTTGGGGTGTTACAATACTACCCCCCTTAAGAAAAATCTCGTCCTCGAGATTTGCTAAGAGCCGTTGTGAAAAACAAAAGTTCCATATGCGTTCGAGCGGTTGTGAGACTGCTGCCGTGGTGCTGCGTGAATAAAAATAATAATAATCCACGTAGTGAGGGGATAAATGATGCAGCAATTCAGTAAAAAGAAAACTCATACTAGGATCTTTCGCGGTTACACAAGTTTATCACGAAGAAAAATTACTCATACCAGTAGAAACTAAATACTCGACTCGTCGCACAAAATTGGGTACCATGCATAAGTTACACGCAAATATAAATGCTGCAAAAACAAATACAGTAGTGACGTCTAAAATGAAAACGGTAACTGGGTGGGGTCCTGATAAAATGTCTCTGGTAAAGGGATACACTCCTCTTCTATCGGAGGAAGTGGATTGACCAGTCGATGTATGCGTCTCTCCGGGTCGGGCCTCAGTGGTCTGCCAATGGCAATCTGAGGATTCAGATCAGTGAGATCCTGGAGATAATCCATCACTCGTTGGTTCAAATGCTGTTGAGCGATGATGTACTGGATAAGGTTGGCCAGAACTGGGTCTCTCTCAATACGCCCACCGGGAAAAGACATTACTTCTCCGGGTGCTACACGGCTCGGAAAGTAATAATATCCTCGTTCGCGGGCATAGGGTACTATGGATCGAAGACGAGCAATCGCTTCTTTCGCAGCAGCTTCTATGGCCAGGTGTGGGGTTGGCATAGATTTCCCCACGAAGGAAACTTCTGTTGGATCTTGGTTGGGGTCTACAGGAGGAATGTGTACTGCTGCCCAATATTCCGAGGTGGATGGGGCGATCCTTGATTTGAACAGCTCGTACTGAGGTGGCTGGGTAGAACCCATGGTAATGCGGGTAAAATCCCACAATATTTTGACAAAGCTACCTGGGGTTGCATCTGGGGTTCTCAGATGAATGCTGGGGCTCGGTATGACAGGAAAAAGTTGTGAGTATGGTGCACAAGGTGAGGGTTGCTGGGTAAGGTCACAAGGTGGCCTTTATATAGCAATGGAGCCGGATTCGTTTTACCGTGGTGAAAGGTAATAAATTTGCCAGCTTAGCTCCAAAGGTCAGGTCAGTGTCAGAGATACACATATCTCATAAAGAGACGTGTTACTGTGGTTGTCGTCGGGTTGGTTTTGGTAGTTGTGCCCGGAAAAATATGCAACTATGCGCTGACCAAATATGCAAGGCTACTATTAAAACAGAGGCACAACGACAGGCTGCGTTTAATATACACGGTCGCATGATTACAAAGTGAGGATACACTGAGACTCGGTATTACTCGTACGGCTTAGTCTACCTCGTTTATATCTAAACGGGCGTGCCTGGTGGATGTCGAGGCTTGTCCAATAGTCTCACTGCCGTGATTAGTCGGAGATGGCGGAGGAACTGCAGGGTCGGCGTAGTGATGATGACCATCGCGGGGATTGTTGGCCACAACCCCGTTGGAGTGTGCTCCCAAAAGGCGACGAAGCACTTCTGGGGTCATCAAAGCATCTCGGCTGATGGCTGGAGCTGATCTCGGGGTCTCGATCGGTTGTCCGAAGAACACGACTGGGTTGTCGGCGTCGGGCTCGTCTTCTCTTCTAGCTGGGGTTCGACGAACTAGCTCTCCACGAGCTGCGATCAGATCAATGGTGATCTGGTCGAACAGTGCCTCTAGTGCACTTACATAGCGCACTAGGTGCAACAATGCGGGGTCTGTCTCGTGATCTCCATTGGCAACTTGGGGTGGTCTTCCATACCCTTTGCGTCTGGGGTAGTAGTGGAACGAGCGACAGTTAACTCTGGGTGACAAGTGCCTGAGATGAACTATAGCCTCTCGAGCAGCTAGTTGTATGGCTTGTGGCTCAAAGGAAGTTGTTCTTCCGATGAACCTGTAGGGGCGCTCGGGTGCTATACCCCTACTGTAGATGTGCACAGTGGCCCAAAATTGACGGTCTTCACCGCTCATGGGTCCTTGGTACACAACAAATTCTGGTGGCTCCTCTAACACATAGGCACGACGGGTGAGGTTTGCGAGGATGGTCACAAAACCTTCAAGGTTGGTTGCTGTGGTCTCGTTGTGCACTATGGGGCCAGGCATTGTGGCTAGGTTGGGGAAGAGACTGTGTTGTGCTAGGTTGAGGCTAGCGTGCCCTTTTTATAGAAAAGGGAACGGAGTCTTCCTTCGCACGCTTGCGAATGAGACATTTTTGCCATCGGTCACTGGCGCATGAGCGACAGGTTAGGTTGATAGGTTGGGCACCGACTGCCAAAAGGTGTTGGGTCACTGTGTGGCTATCTTGCACGAGAAGCTTGGCTGGGGTTTGGTTATGGTTTGGTGGGTTGGTTTGCCTAAATTTTTCGACCTGGCTAAGATAGGATTAGCCAATGGTCAGCCTGGCTCTGATACCAAGTCTGTCACGACCGGGTTTTCCGGGTAATAAATTTCCAGAAAAGACCGTCGTGCTCATCAGCCCCAGGATTACTGTTAGCTGATGAGGCTCAAACTTGATAGAGAAATTCCAAGCAGAATACAAATATGTAGTACAAGACCATTCTGGCCTGTGAGTACAACAAAAGGTTTCTAGTGGTTGATGGCGGAAGCGGGTTGTGAAACATCTATGTCTATGGGGCTCCATTTCCCATGGGAACAGCTGACCAGGTTAACTCCTATATTCGCGAGGCTGCTATCTCCATTGCTTAGGTTCCGGGGCTGTCATCGCGTCGCTCCTCTTCGTGCAAGAAAATCTGGCCAAGACAATAGCCAGGGACAAGCCAGTGAGTACTTTGAATGTACTCGCAAACATTATGAACATAGGTATAATATAATAATGATGTGATGAAAATATTTTATGCTCATTACGTCAGTCACAAAAGATAAATAAATCTCTGATGCGTGCAAGCAAGTTATTTATAAAATTGCAATAACATAGTAGTATTAAAATTTATGAAATAAATAACAAGCAAAGCCACAGTCGGGCGTCTTAGCGACACCACATAAAAGGGCTTTAAAAGAAATGCCACAGTCGGGCGTCTGAGCGACACCACATAAAGGGCTTTAAAAGAAATGCCACAGTCGGGCGTATGAGCGACACCACATAAAGGGCTTTAAAAGAAATGCCACAGTCGGGCGTCTGAGCGACACCACATAAAGGGCTTTAAAAGAAATGCCACAATCGGGCGTCTGAGCGACACCACATAAAGGGCTTTAAAAGAAATGCCACAGTCGGGTGTCTGAGAGACACCACATAAAGGGCTTTAAAAGAAATGCCACAGTCGGGCGTCTTAGCGACACCACATAAAGGGCTTTAAAAGAAATGCCACAGTCGGGCGTCTGAGCGACACCACATAAAGGGCTTTAAAAGAAATGCCACAGTCGGGCGTCTGAGCGACACCACATAAAGGGCTTTAAAAGAAATGCCACAGTTGGGCGTCTGAGCGACACCACATAAAGGGCTTTAAAAGAAATGCCACAGTCGGGCGTCTTAGCGACACCACATAAAGGGCTTTAAAAGAAATGCCACAGTCGGGCGTCTGAGCGACACCACATAAAGGGCTTTAAAAGAAATGCGACAGTCGGGCGTCTGAGCGACACCACATAAAGGGCTTTAAAATAAACAATCATAGTGAATATCCCGAAGGTAGAAGCATCCCAGAGATACTCGATAATAACAATAATATCACGGGTTAGTCAACAATAATAATAATCATAAATTATCACAAGTCACAGGTAGTAGTTCCAGTTCTGGTTAACAGTTTCACCTCCGAAGACCGACACTAAGACCGACACTTGACCCATCCCAGACTGTAATCCTTAACCATGGACACGGCTATTCGAATAGGTTTAATCTCTGCAGAGGGTGTACTCTTTACCCACGAGTAACGGATTTCTTTAGTCCATCGGGACTAATTCCGTCTACGGTCTTTTTGTTGAAAACACACTAACTTGCACACACCAGCTTATCTCACACGTGTCTGGAATCACCCACGACACCTGTTAAGCAAACTCCAAGTCGGGAGGCTACAACCTCGCGTAGCATGGGATCAAATTTATATTGCACGCTCTAAGGGGTGGCCTCCCCTCTCGGTCCCAACCGGAAACACCCATGCCCCCGGACCAGGTGGCCTGCCTACCAGCTACAACCGGTATCTTCCACCATGGCCTCTCTGTACGGTGTGTGCTAGAAAGAGGTTGACAACTTATTGAATCGTACTCTACTTGCTGTAGAGACGAGTGGTAGTACGAAACAAGTATGGGGGTTACTGGCACAAGACTCGGTCTACGGTCGACTCAGGAGGTTTAAGTATTCCCTGCATGATTAGCATGACGACTATATTTCAACCAATAGAGTCACCGCTCATATCACCTTGCCATGCCATACCAGACATAACCGTCCCGACGGAGACTGGCGACAAACTCATGCCTACCCAAGGCAGAGGTTTTCCCGGGTTCCTGCCGGTATGCATGCAAGGCACATGAGGGTGATTATCATCACAAGTGTGTCCATTTCCAACAGCATGGAAATCAATAACATGCACCCATGCATATGATCATATCACATGAAATAACAAGTTTCTCCAAAGTGAGGTGATGTTATGAACGTGTCATCGAACACACAAAAATATTATGCCGGGGTTCAGAATGCTTGCCTTCAATGTGTGGAAAGGCAAGGTGCACTCCAAAACTTGAAACATTTCTCCTCTCTTCAAAAATCCTATTTTAGCAATATAAAAGAATTAACACACAAAATAAAAACAGCACCAAAAGTTGTTCTGAAATTTTTTCAAATAAATCTTAAAATAAACTAGGTGAAATTTGAGAGAGGTAGGAAAAAGAATCATTTCATTTGGAGTTGTATTTAAAAAGATATAACCAGTCAAAGTTTTGGTCAAATCTGATTTTAAATAAAACAGAAAAAGAAAAACGTTTCAGAATGGAATACGCTTTCGAAGCGGGAGAAACATACTGGGGTGGACTACGCCTTCACTTAAACACGTGGACGGCGCGGTGAGACACTGACAGTGGGTCCCGGGGGCCCACTAGTCAGGTTTGCCTATTTCTTTTTCCCCCTTCTTTCTCTGTCCCGAGCGGAGGCGGAGCTCCGGCGATCGTCGCCGGCGACTGGCGGCTCCTCGCGGGGCCCCGAGGGCGGGGATGGATCCGCCACTCCAGGGCGGTCCTCCCGGTGGTCGCCAGGCTGGTGGGGACGGAGGGAGTTGCCGGCGGCGAGCTTCGCGGCGGAGGAGGCTTCGGTGGCAGAGTGGTTTTGGGGCGAATGTGGTTCCCGATCAAAATCGAGTAGGGGGTTGGGTTCCTGGAAGGAAGGAGGTGTTCTTGGTGAAGAGAAATGGGAGGGAGAGGCCCTGGTGGCGCTGGAAAAGCTGGGGCCATGGCGGCGGTCGCTGCTGCCGGAGGTGGGGAAGATGACCTCCCCGGGTCGATTGGCTGCCCCAAGGGGTCCTAGGGGATGGCTTAAGAGTCGCCTGCGTTCTCGGAAGGTTTCGGGGCGTCCTTAAATAGGCGAGGCAAGGAGGTTCCGCGGCGGCCGTGGATAAGCTCTCCGGCGAACCGCCTCTCTGTAGCTAGGGCGACGTGGCCGCGACGAGGGCTAGCAGACACGCTTGCGGATGAGCTCGCACTGCTCCAGGGGCCAGGTGGCGAGCGGGAGAGGCTTGGGCGGCGCTGCCCGTGGCAGAGGCGCACTGCCGACGCCGGCGTGCCGCCAAAAGTGCTCTGGCGGTGGCGCTGTAGGGCGCCAGGGCGGGCTGTCGTGTTGTGGCGAGGCGGGGAGTGCGTGGCGAGGTTCTGCAGTGTGGGACAAGACAGGGGCGCGACGCGGCGGCTCGTGTGCGCGGCTACAATTTGCGCGCTCTGGGCGCGCCCAGCGCACGCCCACCAGATGCTCGGCGAAATTCCATGGCATGCTAGGTGGCTCGGTTGGAGCTGGGGGTTAGCAGGTCTAGGTTTGGGCTTGCAAGGGGATCAGTGGACAAGCTGGTTTGGTCAGGGGATCAGGTTCACAGTGCAAACCAAAAATTCATGCCAAAACAGATCATGCCCATAAGGTGTTTGACAAAATGCCAAGGGCACTTAGGTAAGTCTTGGAGTGGTCAAAAACTCCAGATCAGTGTCTCCTTGGATGCACAAGAGGGTGGTGAGGTTAGTTTGTGAAAAGCACAAACTTGTTAGTGCAAGTTTTGCAAAACTACAATTCTGGACAGGAAATAAATGACATTATTTCATGAACCAAAATTAATCCAATGGGTGCATGCTCCTGGATTTAGGGGTTTGGTAGGGCTGTCTACAAGTAGGAGAAAACACAAGATCTTTGGAGCAAAATTAAATAGGGTTGCAGTAGAAATCACAAGGCTGGACCAGAATGAAAAAGAGGATGATTCACTCAATTTTTTCAAAGAACATAAATAGGTTTTTGCACAAAGTGGAATAATAGGCTCCTACTGACCTCCCTTAATTTTGGTAGAAGTTTTAAAGAAATATTTAAATAGGTTGTAGTGTAAAACTGCCCACTGGACCAGATTTGAAAACTTGGTGTAGAACTCAAAATATCCAATGAATGAAATATATTATTGCACAAAAGTGATTTAGAGACATCACATGACATCTCCAAATTTTGGTTGGATTTTTAGATAAATATATCAAAAGGTTGTAGTTCAAAAAGAGCTCCAAATTTTAAAACAAGTCATTTAATGAATAAAGCTCAGGGTGAAATAATTTTATAAATAAATCTCCTGATTGAGAGATGTTTTTTTAAATGAGAGGGAAAATAAGTCCAATATATTTTGGAAGGATCCACTTGGGAAAAATTTCTTAATATTAAAAGAAAAGTTTTGAAATCAACAGAGATATACTTGCATGCAAAAATTTTAAACTCTTGGCAAAATTTTAATAACTAAAACCTGGTTAAATTTTTGGGGTGTTACAGACTTCAACCCACGAAGGGTAACAGTTGCGAGAGTCCACACAGGGCTCCACCCACGAAGGGTCACGGTTGCGCGAGTCCACGGAGGGCTCCACCCACGAAGGGTCCACGAAGAAGCAACCATCCACAAAGGGTCCACGAAGAAGCAACCTTGTCTATCCCACCATGGCCATCGCCCACACAGGACTTGCCTCATTAGCGGTAGATCTTCACGAAGTAGGCGATCTCCTTGCCGTTACAAACTCCTTGGTTCAACTCCACAATCTTGTCGGAGGCTCCCAAGTGACACCTAGCCAATCTAGGAGACACCACTCTCCAAGAAGTAACAAATGGTGTGTAGGTAATGAACTCCTTGCTCTTGTGCTTCAAATGATAGTCTCCCCAACACTCAACTCTCTCCCATAGGATTTGGATTTAGTGGAAAGAAGATTTGAGTGGAAAGCAACTTGGGAAGGCTAGAGATCAAGATTCATATGGTAGGAATGGAATATCTTGGTCTTAACACATGAGTAGGTGGTTCTCTCTCAGAACATATGAGTTGGAATGGTGTGTGTGTGTTCTGATAGCTCTCTCCACGAATGAAGAGGAGGTGGAGGGGTATATATAGCCTCCACACAAAATCCAACCGTTACACAGTTTTCCAATCTCGGTCGGACCGAATCAATAAACTTGGTCGGACCGAAAATGTAAACCTAGTGACCGTTAGAGATTTTCGGTGGGACTGACATGCAACTCGATAGGACCGATATGGTTAGGGTTTGGGCATAACGTTATCTCGGTGAGACCGATTACACAAACTCGGTGAGACCGAATTTGGTAATTAGCTAACCAGAGAGTTGGTCAGGCGAACTCGGTCGGACCGATTTGCTCTTTTGGTGAGACCGAGTGGAACTCGGTGAGACCGAAAAGTTACAAAGGGGAAACACTGAGTTTACATTGCAATCTCGGTGGGACCGATTCGCTCTTTCGGTGAGACCGAAAAGTTACGAAAGGGAAACAGAGAGTTTGCAATCCCATCTCGGTGAGACCGAGATCCTTATCGGTAGAACCGAATTGCTAGGGTTTGGCAGTGGCTAATGACAAGTGAAACTCGGTGGCGCCGGATAGGAAGAATCAGTAGGACCGAGTTTGGGTTAGGGTTTAGGTCATATGTGGATATGGGAAAGTAGTTGAGGGTTTTGGAGCATATCACTAAGCACATGAAGCAAGAGGCTCATTAAGCAACACCTCATCCCTCCTTGATAGTATTGGCTTTTCCTATGGACTCAATGTGATCTTGGATCACTAAAATATAAAATGAAGAGTCTTGAGCTTTTGAGCTTGAGCCAATCCTTTGTCCTTAGCATTCTGAGGGTTCCACTTTCACATCCATGCCATGCCAATCATTGAGCTTTCCTGAAATAATCATCTTGGAATAGCATTAGCACAATGAGCTATATGTTGTTATGAATTACCAAAACCACCTAGGGATAGTTGCACTTTCAATCTCCCCCTTTTTGGTAATTGATGACAACATATAGATCAAAGCTTCGACAAATGATAATAAGCATGAAATATATCGTCGCTTTGAGAGGTATGTGATAAGTAAGAGCTCCCCCTAAATTTGTGCATATTTAAAATTTGCTTTGGACTGCAAATGCACAGGGAGTTAGAATCATGGGTTACTCTTCCATGTCACATACATCTTGGTGGAGCGCTTAAGATGATAAGAATGAAATACATGCACTCATCACCAAGAATAGTGAATGATCACATAAGATAGATAAGATAATAGCATTCATCAAGCATTAAGTGTAGCTTATGATCAAACACATGATCATCAATGTCTCAAAAATAATGACGTAGTATCTCAAGCACTGAAAAGCAAACAAGTTTGAAAAACCACCAAATAAAGCAAGAGAGAAAAGCAACACACACTCTCTCGAAGCCTATGATCTATACATCTTCTCCCCCTTTGGCAACAAGTTACCAAAAAGTTCCTAGAAAATGCATAGCACTAGATCGACGCTCAGGCTTGATCTTCTGGTGGTGGTGGAGTCCGGATCACTCCAAGGACGAAGGCTTCGGTAGATGCTGAAGTAGACGCTGGAGTTGGAGCTGAGGTAGATGCTGGAGCTGGTGGAACTGAGGCTGTGGCTGGTGCTGAGGTGGTGGCTCTTGTGTCAGCAACTGGCACGACAGACGACCTTGGACCTCTGGGCACTCTGGCAAAGGCATGAGTGGTAGTCCTGCCTCTCCTCTCCTGCATATCATCTTGGAGCTGCTCCACTGCAGTCTGAATCTCCGTTACCTTGACATCCAAGTCATAGAACTTTTGTTCCATGATTCTCTCTAGGCTTGCCTGGTTTTGAGTTAGGGTGGCTAGTCCTTTCTCAATCCGCAGGGTGGATGCAATGAGGTAAGCAAGCTGCTCTTGTTTGGTCTTCAAGAAGTACTCAGATGCCTCCTCTTGAGTTGGCATCTTGGCAGCTTTCTCCTTCCTTGCCTTCTCCTTCTTTGCAAATGCTTGGGCAGATGACGGTTCATTTTCAGTCATGACAACTTCATTCTCCTCAAAATCTGGACGGATGGGCAGGTGTTCCTTGTCCAATAAATATATGCCCGTGCCCATCTTGGAGTTGATGAGCTCCTGGATCTGAGGGGCATATCCGCAACTCCTCTTCTGGTCTGCTGCAGTCCTCTTGATTGTTTCCACTATTAGGCTCATCACCTTGAACTTCTGAGGTACATCAAATACATGAAGCAGGTTGATAGCATGGCCTCTGATCATCTTGTGATCTCTAGACTTGGGCAATAAGGTGTGCCTCAATATCCAATTGATCATTGGCAGTCCTAACAGAAGGTAGTGCACTGAGCCAAATTTGAACGTGTCAAGTGCCTCATTGGGAATTTCCTTGTACATATTGGACATGGAGTTATGGTCCATCTTCTTCTTGGCATATATATCCAAGTCATCATCATGCTCCTCTGGGGCATTAATGATTTGTGCCCACTCAGCAACTGTGGATTGGTACCTTGTACCCTCAGACATCCATATGATCCTCCCATCTGAATAAAAATGTGATGTGGAGTAGAATTGCATGATCAGCTCCTCGTTCCACTTGGTGAGCTTTTGCCCAACAAAGTCAACAACTCCACAAGCACTAAAGCTGTCAAATACTCCAGGGTAGTGCTCCTCATTCTCCTTCATGTAGGTCCAGTCGACCCATCTCATATCACAAACTATGGGCTTCTTATCAAGCAAAACTGTCTGATAAAAATCTTGCTGCTCCTTGGTGTGGAACCTGTAATCCACGGCAGTCCTCCTCCTAGAAGCATATGGGTCTGCTTCTCTCCACTTCCTCAGCCCTGAATCTCTCTTGAGCTTCATATCCTTAGCCACAGGATGAGCATCGTTGTGGTCTAGGATCTTGGGCTTTAGCTTTCTCAGGACATTCTCTTCCTCTTCTTCAGCAACAGTCTCAGGCACTGGGGCCTTGTTCTTCTCAGCTGCAGGAATGCTCCTTGTATTCCTCTTTGGTTTTGGCTTGGAGGCAGCTTTGGGCTTAGATGCAGTAGCCCCTGACCTTATGGCATCACCCATCAGCTTGGGTGCCTTGGGTGCTGGTGCATCTACCTCTTCTTCCTCTTCTTCTTCCATGATGGAAGCCTTTCCTAGTACTCTGGCCACGGTCTTCTTGACCCTTTCCTTTCTTTTCTTTCCCTCAGTAGCAATTGGCTCTTTGGGAGTGGGCTTCTCAGTTGAAGCTCTTGCCTTTGACATGGGCTGCCTGCCTGCTGGCCTTTTGATCTTCAGCCCTGGCTTTGTGCCTTGAGCTGGCTCAACTCTCTTGGAAGTGGCCTCTTCCTCTGCCACATAGTCTTCATCTTCAGAGTCTGAAGTCCTCTTCTTCCTCTGTCTGGTGGCAGCCTTTGGCAAGTTGCTAGGGGTGCTCCTGCTGCCTTCATCTGAAGAACTTGAGGGACTAGTGCCCTCACTCATGTGCACTTGCTGCTCTGACATGTTTTGGCTATCACTTTGATCAGACATGCTGCAAACTGACTGCTGACCCTGTGAACAGATTATAGATGAGATAGAGTGGATGAGCATCACAAAATGCAGAGATTTTTGCAAAAGAATGATCCAAAAACTTAGTTTTAGTTTCCCACTGAAATCATCTCGGATCTACCGATTTTCAAACTCGGTGATACCGAAGCAGTTTTGGAACCTAAACTAGTGAACTCGGTTGGACCGAGTCACAGTTCGGTGGCACCGAGACTGCTAGGGTTTCACTGAGTTCCAAAATCGGTCACACCGATAAGTAATTCTCGGTCAGACCGAGTCTCACTTGTGCAATGGCATAAGCCAGATCGGTGGGACCGAGTTTTTCAACTCGGTGGGTCCGAGATGGTTTCGGCGGAAACCTAACCCGAAAATTTTCGAATCAAACCTAATCTATAAGCGTTTTGACTAGATAGAAGTGTTTCAATCGTGGCAAGAAACATGAAGAACACAATGTGCTAGGAATTGGACGGGGAATAGCACTGTGATCGAGTCCATACCCTAGTTCGGCGGACACTCACTACGGTGGCAATGGCGGGGGCAGAATTCCCATTGAAGGCGACGGAGACCAGCTACTGGAGGCGGCTGGCGGCGAGAAGACGATCCGGAGACCATGAAGGCAGAGCAGGCTATCGCGCGGGTGAAGGGGTTCGGAGAAATTTCCAAAATTTTGCCCGTGACTATATATAGCCCGACCCTGTCGGTGTGACCGAGTGGAACAACTCAGTGGCACCGAGATTCATAACTGCGGGCAGTTACTGAAACTCGGTGTGACCGAAATGTTCAAATCGGTTGCACCGAGATCGAAAACCTAGATCAACTTAATGATCTCGGTAGGACCGAAAGTGGGGTATCGGTCAGACCGAGAATCATAAAGAGGTTTTGGAAGTTTAAGTCTATGACGAATCGGGGACTCCGAGTGCTCCTCACACAGAGTGGTTCGAATCTGACTTGATCAAATTTTGTGATGTAGCATGAAGAGAGTTTGAGACGAGAAAAGCATAGATAGCTAGAGGAGGTTCTTAGGCATTCTTGTCCATCCACTTGGCAAAAAGGAATAAAGCCGAACAATCAAAACAACAAGTGGATGTCCTCGAATGAGTAAAATATGCAACCAGCATGCTCACACAATAAGATGGCAAATGAAATATGTGAAAAGGCATGCACAACCAATTCTAGCATCTATCAAGCAATTTGCGATGACTAGGTCATCTATATATGAGTATATTGACTTAGGAGTCAAGTGAGAACACTTGATCATAGGTCATACTCATCGTTTAAGCTCAAGTGGGGTTACCACTTTTACATAAAGCATTGTTTTGTTCACATCTTTAGAGTTGCTTTAGCTCAAGTCTTAGAGTAAATCTCCCCCTAGATGTGATATCCCCCCTAAGAGGGATGAACTAACCTTGGGTTTTGTCGATGATGACTTCATGTAGATATTGAAGATGTGGATGCTCAATGTTGATGTAGATCTCTTGGAGCTATCCATTTGAGTGAATTGCACTTTCAATACCTACATGGGTTAGTCCCACAAGGAATAAACAAGGATATCCATAGACATAGAGTGATGCACACACAAGATGATGTCCATGAAAACTTTTAGGTTACCTTGTCCCTTGTCTTACCAACAAGAGGGTTTGTGACTCCTTGAACTAGTGCAAGATGTGGAAGTTGATTGCACTTGTTCTTGCCAAAATGATAAGAGTGAAGTATGTTGGCGGAGTCACCCTCGAGAACTCTCTAGTTCTTCTTCTTTTGGATCCACACCATCTTGATGGGAATCCTTGGAGTTGTAGTCGTACTTGATGAAGTGGAACTTGAAGTAGTCTCGGGAATCCACTTGACTAAGGTCTTTGGAGCTTCTTCAAATGCATCAATTTCCTCTTGAAGCTTGTCCTTGCCTTTTTGCTTGTAGTCTTGTGGTGGAAGATCATCTTGATCTTGTGTCCCCTTGAAAGAAGTATCATACTTCTCTTGTTGAGGAATAAACTTTGTCTTGGGGTATTGATCTTCTTCCCACTCAACACCATTGGCATTGAACTTTCGTTCAAAACCAACACCTTGATTCTTCCGGTGCATTCCTTGCTTGCGCACAATTTCCTAGAATTGCTTACTCCCGGCAAGGATTTTGTACACTCCTTTCTCTATAATTCCCTTCAATAAACTATTTTCTTGCTCAAGTGTAACTTGGCTAAGAGAATCATTAGTGGAATCAAGAGAACTACTAGAAGCAACAATATTGGATTTAACATGATCATTGTTACTGCTAGAGGAAGAATCTTTCTTGTTACTAGACTTGACTTGAGGCATGTAAGTGGATAAGAGTAAACGCTTGGCAATGTAAGAAGAACTTTTCTTGCGGAGATCATCATTGATTGCTTTTAAGAACTCATGCTCTTGCTCAAGATTGAGCTTCTCGAAGCGTAATTTCTCATGAGCTCTTAAAAGTTCTCGATGATCTTCGAAGATGGTTTCATGAGCTAACTTAAGAGTGTTTAGTTCTTTAGTTAGAGCCTCAATCTTCTCCTTATCATTGTCATTCGTTTTATCTTGATTAGCATGTTTAATTGACATTTCATCATAGTATTCATCACTAGAGTTGTCAATAAGCAAATCATCACCTAACAAGTCATCTTCATCACCATTGAAATCAACATACTCGGAGTGTGTTACCTTAGGACCTTTGGCCATGAAGCATCTTCCAATTCCTTCATTTGGTGAGTCAAATATGTCGTAGGAGTTGGTTGACACAAGTGCTAGACCGGCAACACCTTCATCTTGAGTATCTTCGGAGTCGGAGTGATAACTTCTTTCGGAGTGGTTGTCGGAGACGGAGCCGGACACCCATTCACCAACATGAGCTTGATGTCTTTGTCTTGTATAGCTCCTTGATGATTTTTCCTTCCTTTCCGAATCCTTGCTTCTCCGTGAGTATCTTCGTTCGTAACGATCATCTCTACTCCTTCTCTCTCTTGGTGGTGATCCTTTGCTTCTTCTTTTTGGAGAAACTTCTCTTCTCTTGTAGGGAGACGTACACTCATTGGAATAGTGTCCGGGTCTTCCACAATTGTAGCAGTTTCGCTCTTGACTAGAAGATCTTTTGTCATTGTAGGACCTTGACTTGAAGCTTCTATCGTTGCTTCTACTCTTGTAGAACTTGTTGAAGTTCTTCACCATTAAGCTCAATTCTTCATTGAAGTCTTGTTTCTCACTTGATGATGTAGGGGCTTCACATGAGGCTTTATAGGCACCACTTGATTTGTTGTGAAGTTCCTCTTTATCCTTAAGTGACATCTCATGAGCAACAATTCTTCCAATCACCTCCGTTGGCTTGAGATCTTTGTAATTGGGCATCATTTGGATCAATGTGCACATGGTATCATATTTTCCATCCAAGGCTCTTAGAATCTTCTTGATGATGAATCTATCGGTCATCTCTTCACTTCCTAAGCCGGCAATCTCATTTGTGATGAGAGCAAGTCTAGAGTACATTTCAGCGACACCTTCACCATCCTTCATCTTGAACTTGTCAAGTTGGCTTTGGAGCACATCCAACTTGGATTCCTTGACGGAGTCGGTACCTTTGTGCATATCAATCAAAGTGTCCCAAATTTCCTTTGCATTCTCAAGACGGATGATTTTGTTGAATTCTTCGGGGCACAATCCGTTGAAGAGAATATCACAAGCTTGAGCATTGTATTGCAACATCTTCAACTCATCTGCGGTAGCTTCACAGTTTGGTTCTCTACCATCAAAGAAGTCACCTTGCAAACCAACACACACAATAGCCCAAACGGCGGGGTTATGTCCAAGAATATGCATTTTCATTTTATGCTTCCAACTAGCAAAATTAGTACCATCAAAGTAAGGACCTCTACGGTGATAATTTCCCTCGCTAGACACCATACTCTCCTAGGATGTGAAACCAAGGCTATGACCACCAAAAGCTATGGAGATCAAAGCAAATGGAGACCAAAGCTCTGATACCACTTGTAGGGTCGAAAGTATGTCTAGAGGGGGGGTGATTAGACTACTTGACCAAATAAAAACTTAACCTTTTCCCAATTTTAGTTCTTGGCAGATTTTAGCTATTTTAGGACAAGTCAAGCAATCATCACACAATTCAAGCAAGCATGCAAAGAGTATATTGGCAGCGGAAAGTAAAGCATGCAACTTGCAAGAATGTAAAGGGAAGGGTTTGGAGATTTCAAACGCAATTGGAGACACGGATGTTTTTCCCGTGGTTCGGATAGGTGGTGCTATCCTACATCCACGTTGATGGAGACTTCAACCCACGAAGGGTAACGGTTGCGAGAGTCCACACAGGGCTCCACCCACGAAGGGTCATGGTTGCGCGAGTCCATGGAGGGCTCCACCCACGAAGGGTCCACGAAGAAGCAACCACCCACAAAGGGTCCACGAAGAAGCAACCTTGTCTATCCCACCATGGCCATCGCCCACACAGGACTTGCCTCACTAGCGGTAGATCTTCACGAAGTAGGCGATCTCCTTGCCCTTACAAACTCCTTGGTTCAACTCCACAATCTTGTCGGAGGCTCCCAAGTGACACCTAGCCAATCTAGGAGACACCACTCTCCAAGAAGTAACAAATGGTGTGTAGGTAATGAACTCCTTGCTCTTGTGCTTCAAATGATAGTCTCCCCAACACTCAACTCTCTCTCATAGGATTTGGATTTAGTGGAAAGAAGATTTGAGTGGAAAGCAACTTGGGAAGGCTAGATATCAAGATTCATATGGTAGGAATGGAATATCTTGGTCTCAACACATGAGTAGGTGGTTCTCTCTCAGAACATATGAGTTGGAATGGTGTGTGTATGTGTTCTGATAGCTCTCTCCATGAATGAAGAGGAGGTGGAGGGGTATATATAGCCTCCACACAAAATCCAACCGTTACACAGTTTTCCAATCTCGGTGGGACCGAATCAATAAACTCGGTCGGACCGAAAATGTAAACCTAGTGACCGTTGGAGATTTTCGGTGGGACTGACATGCAACTCGGTAGGACCGATATGGTTAGGGTTTGGGCATAACGTAATCTCGGTGAGACCGATTACACAAACTCGATGAGACCGAATTTGGTAATTAGCTAACCAGAGAGTTGGTCAGGCGAACTCGGTGGGACCGATTTGCTCTTTCGGTGAGACCGAGTGGAACTCGGTGAGACCGAAAAGTTACAAAGGGGAAACACTGAGTTTACATTGCAATCTCGGTGGGACCGATTCGCTCTTTCGGTGAGACCGAAAAGTTACGAAAGGGAAACAGAGAGTTTGCAATCCCATCTCAGTGAGACCGAGATCCTTATCGGTAGAACCGAATTGCTAGGGTTTGGCAGTGGCTAATGACAAGTGAAACTCGGTGGCGCCGGATAGGAAGAATCGGTAGGACCGAGTTTGGCTTAGGGTTTAGGTCATATGTGGATATGGGAAAGTAGTTGAGGGTTTTGGAGCATATCACTAAGCACATGAAGCAAGAGGCTCATTAAGCAACACCTGATCCCTCCTTGATAGTATTGGCTTTTCCTATGGACTCAATGTGATCTTGGATCACTAAAATATAAAATGAAGAGTCTTGAGCTTTTGAGCTTGAGCCAATCCTTTGTCCTTAGCATTTTGAGGGTTCCACTTTCACATCCATGCCATGCCAATCATTGAGCTTTCCTGAAATAATCATCTTGGAATAGCATTAGCTCAATGAGCTATATGTTGTTATGAATTACCAAAACCACCTAGGGATAGTTGCACTTTCATGCCGCCGTCCAATTCGCCATCTCCGCCACCTCCCCGGGCCCACTGAGCTGCTCTACGACCTCACTGTGAGCCTCTGCAATGAACCCCTCTCTCCCCGCGCTCTTTTGCTCTCTCTAGATCGTGGTTCCACCGGAGCCGAGAGCCGGCTGCCGCCGTTCTTGTCGCCGCCGTAGCCAGAGCTAGCAAAGCTCGTGCTCGAGCACGACTACGTGCTCAGCAGCTCCGAAGCAAGCTAACTCCGCCACCAGCTCGTCCTCCCGTGCACCATAGCGCTGCGCCGCTCGAACCCGAGCTCCGGTAGCCGCCGCGGGCTCCACTCCGGCGAGCTCCGGCCTCCCCGCGACCCAGCACATCACTACTAGGAAAAGGGCTATAGATAGGATTGACACTAATGGCGCACCAGGGAAGTAGTGCGCCACTACTATATACTAATGGTGCACCAGTTGCTGATGCGCCATTAGTGTGGAAGACACTAATGGCGCACCAGAAATCTGTTGCGCCACTAGTGATATTTTTTTTCATTTTTACATACATACTAATGGCGCATCCTAACGAAGTGCGCCATTACTAGTTATAACTAGTAATGGCGCACCAGACATGGAGTGCGCCAGTACTGAATTTTTTTTTATTCTTTTTTTTTTTGCAAAACTACTAATGGCGCACCGCCTCACATTGCGCCATTACTAGTTTAAACTACTAATGGCGCACCCTGTAAAAGTGTGCCATTAGTATATATTTTTTTTTTACTTTTCTTCAAAACTACTAATGGCGCACCACCTGCAGGTGCGCCATTAGTAACCAGGGTTACTAATGGCGCATTTGCAGGTGGTGCGCCATTAGTAACCTGGGACCCCAACAAGATATTTTGGACAGCCCCACACCTACACACTCACTTCCCCCACTTCATTCCCTCCACCTCCTTCTCCAAGGTTTCGGCTGCCTCCTCCTCCTCACCTCATTTCCACCATAGATTCATCAAAATTAAGTGGTTAATTACCTTTTTTGATAGGTAAGTAAGGGGAAAGCTATCTTCATGATGTAGATCTACTTTTTTTCTCCCTAGCTCGTTCCAACAACGTGCACATGCACTTTTTGTGGCCTAGCTAGATCTATGTATGTTTGTGGTGTTGCATGTGTTTGTGGTGTTGCATATATGTTTGTGTTTGCAGGTACCAGTATTTGAAATGCGATAGTTGCCAATATTTTGCCTGAATGTTGATTCATTTCCGTTTCGGCGAGAATTTTGGCACTATGCATTCTTTTTGGTCCTATTTTTAGGGAAAGTCATGCCAAATTTTTTCTTGGTTCTAAAATATCGTTTTGCTCTACCCCGCAGGCGACCATGGTCCGCATGATGACCGAAGGCATCGTGAATAGGTTTTTGAGCTCCGTGAAGGCCGAGATGCTTCAAAAGAACGAAACGGAGATAAGATGTCCGTGTCAAAGATGCAAGATGAAGAGCCTTATTGTGGACCCGGATTCCGGGCAGGTGCGGGACCACCTGCTCTTGCGTGCTTTCATGGATGGCTATCGGTGGCAAGGTGATGAAGATGACTATGAAGTCGTCCATGGGGGCCGGGCAAGAAATGAGGAAGGGCAACAAGACAAGTACCACCGCGGCGAGGGCGGGCGAGAAGACGAAGAATCTCCAGGACATGATCACGACGGTGATGTTGTACACAGTCATCATGTAGAAGATGTCGTACATGATGATGAGGAAGATCAAGACGAAGGGCATGATCATGAAGATGAAGATGCCGGAGCAGACGACGATGGAGGCTGGGTGCAGGACCCTCATATTCAAGAGCTGCTTCTCAAGCAAACGGATAACGCAAGAGCTGTCGCCCGAGAGAAAGCCAAGCTGGATCAACTAGAGATAGACACGGTTACTCCAGTGTATGAAGGATGCAGGCCCGAGGATACCCTCCTGAAAGTAACGCTCATGGATCTGGAGATGAAGGTAAAACACAAAATGACCGACGCATGCTTCGACGAGAACATGTCATTCTGGCACGAACTTCTTCCCAAGGGGAACAAGTGCCCGACCAGTTTCGAGAAGGCAAAGAAAATTGTGTGTCCTCTAGATTTGCCGCACGTGAAATACCATGTGTGCATGAACAATTGCATCATTTATCGGGACGAGCACGCGGAGTCTACCATATGTCCGGTGTGCGGCGTCACTCGATACAAGAAGAGGAAGAAAGCTCCTCAAAAATTGGTGTGGTACTTTCCGATCACTCCTTGTCTGCAGCGGTATTTCGCGGACCCTAAGGTAGCAAAGCTCCTGCGTTGGCACGCGGATAGGGAGGAGAAGAAGCGGGAAGATGATGGAAATGATCCGGAGATAAATAAAAAAGACAAGATGCTGAGTCACCCTAAGGATGCGAGCCAGTGGCAAGCGTTGAACTTCGAATACCCAGAATTTGGGAAGGATCCAAGGAACATCGTGCTGGGCGTGAGCACCGATGGAGTCAATCCATTTGGCAGCCAGAGAAACACATAGAACGTGGCCTCTGTTTGTGTGGATGTACAACCTTCCCCCCTGGTTGTGCATGAAGAGGAAGTACATTCACATGAGTATGCTAATTGAAGGGCCGAAACAACCAGGGAACGACATCAATCTGTATCTGGGGCTGCTGAAAGAGGAGCCTGACACGCTGTGGAAAACGCCAGCCAATACGTGGGACGCCGCAGAGAAAGAATATTTCCCTATGAGAGCCGCACTGCTCACGACGGTGCACGACTATCTCGGTTACGGATATCTCGCGGGGCAGGTAGTCCACGGATTTTCTGGATGCATAAGGTGCATGGATGACACAACTTATCGCCAGCTAGATAGAGATTCCAGATCTTCAAAAGCAATGTTCATGGGACATCGAAGGTGGCTCCGCGACGATGACCCGTGGAGGAAACGCAAGGATCTGTTCGATGGTGAAACCGAACCCCGAAAAAGCCCGCGTACGAGGAGCGGCGAGGAAATAGACGAGCTATTGAAAAATTGGAAAGATTGCCCACTGCCGGGAAAGAAGCAAAAGGCGCCAGAGCCGGGAAATAAGCGAAAGGCACCAGAGCCGCTGCTGAAGGTATGGAAAACGAGGTCTGTTTTCTGGGACTTGCCGTACTGGAAGATCCATCGCCTCACAGCCTTGATGTCATGCATATCACGAAGAACGTGTGTGAGAGTCTGCTTGGTACCCTGCTCAACATGCCAGAGAGGACCAAAGATGGGCCGAAAGCAAGGGCAGACTTGAAATCAATGGGCATCAGGCAGGAGCTTCACGATAATGATGATGATGATGATGATGATGAGGCGAAGCAGGACACAGAAACTCGTCGCAAAGGCAAAAAGGCCAAGAAGACCGGAAGTGACTACCCTCCCGCGTGCTTCACTCTAAGTCAGGAGGAGATCGAGCAGTTTTTCACCTGCCTCGTAGGAGTAAAACTTCCTTACGGTTACACGGGGAAGATAAGCATATACCTAGACCCAGCGAAGCAGAAGTTCAGCGGGATGAAGTCTCACGACTGTCACGTGCTGATGACGCAGATACTTCCAGTTGCAATCCGTGGGATCAAGGATGCACACGTCCGTGAAACGCTATTTGGCCTATGCAACTTTTTCGACGTCATCTCTCGGAAGTCGATTGGCGTGAGGCAACTCAGAAGGCTACAGGAAGAGATCGTGGTGATACTATGCGAGCTTGAGATGTACTTCCCGCCTGCATTATTCGACGTTATGGTGCATCTGCTGGTCCATATCATGGAGGATATCATCCAACTCTGGCTGACGTTCCTGCACAGCATGATGCCGTTCGAAAGGATGAATGGTGTCATCAAAGGATACGTTCGCAACATGTCACGTCCAGAGGGAAGTATAGCCAGGGGCTTTCCGACTGAAGAGTGCATCTCCTACTGCACGAATTATCTAGGCATCGAGAACCCGTTGGTCTGCCCGTCAACAGGCACCTCGGCAGGCTCGCTGGATGGGGTCACCGTGAGGGTCGCAGCGAAATGCATGTCGACTTCAAGGGTCGACTCGCCGACTTTGAAAGAGCAAACCTAGTCGCGCTACAACACATAGACGTGGTCGATCCTTGGGTGGTAGAGCACAAAACCTTTATTGAGAAGACGTACAATGACCGAGGCCAACAGAGGACGGACGGAGATATAATCAAAGAGCACAACTCATGTTTCACGCGTTGGTTCAAGCAGAAGCTTCTGTTGTACCCTTTACATGAGGACTCTTCCGCGGAAGAACAACTCATATTCGCCTTGTCACAGGGCGTCGAGCACAACCTGATGACCTATGAGGCGTACGATATCAACGGCTACACATTCTACAAAGAGGACAAGGACATGAAGAGCGATGGTTATCAGAACTCTGGGGTAACGATGGAATCCTACACCGGTAACGACAAGGACATATACTACGGAAGGATCGAGGAGATCTGGGAGCTGAGCTACGCTGGAGAGAAGGTCCTGATGTTCCGTGTCAGATGGTCCAAGAGCGTCCTAAAAGAAGACCGGTATTTCACCACCATGGTTATACCCGAAGCCAAATCCAAGACCGCGGGCGCAAACATCACCGCGAAAAATGAGCCATGGGTACTGGCTTCCGAAGTGGACCAATGCTTCTTCATTACCGACCCGTCAAAGCCCAGTCGTGTTGTCGTGAGGAGAGGCAAAAGGAAGATCATCAGAATGGATGGAGTAGCCAATGAGCAAGACTTCGACAAGTACATCGACCCGAAGATCAAACATGACGACAACGATGAAGTAGCAGCACACACCACAAGAAGAAGCAGGACCACCCTACCTAAAGGACGTCCGTTCCATAGAAGAACTCCATTTGCGAAAAAGAAGGGCAAGAAGATTGTGAACAGATAGCTAGCTAAGATCGATTGTATTTAAATTGTAGTCTTCATTTCTCGATTGTACTTCATGGGCACTTTTTGATATCATGAATATTTTTAAATTTCACGGGCACTTTTTGAATTCATGAGGACACTCGATCTCGATCCCCCTCCACCGCCGCCGACGAGCACCCGGCCCCCCGCACCCTCCCCCGCTCCACCGCCGCCAACGGGCACCCCCCGCACCCTCCCCCGCTCCACCGCCGCCGCCGATGATATTTTCAAGTAACAAATTTGAATATATTTTAAAAAAATTATTACTGTTTTTATAAAAAAATATTACTGTTATGATTTAAACAAGTTTGAACATATTTAAACACAAATAAATATCAAACAGCATTGAAAATGCAAAAAAAAATGCGGAGCCTGGGAATCGAACCCAGGACCTCCTGGTGTGTGTGTTGCATGCTGACCAGTCGGGCTAGTGGGCAGGTTCTGATGTGGATTGGGTTAGGTGCAATATAACCTGTGCTCGAACTGTAATAAAAAAAATTCTAATGGCGCACGCTGCAGGGTGCGCCATTGCTATCTAAAAAAAGATTTCTAATGGCGCACTGCTGCGGGGTGCGCCATTGCTATCTAAAAAAGATTTCTAATGGCGCACCGCTGCGGGGTGCGCCATTGCTATCTAAAAAAGATTTCTAATGGCGCACCGAGGTGTGGTGCGCCATTAGTAAGCTTCCCCCTAGCTATCTCCCTCTCCCTTGCCAGATCCCCTTCGACCCTCTCTCCCTTGCCACCAGATCCACATCGATCGATCGACCCACCCCCAACCCAACCCCAGAAGCGAGCAAGCGACCTCCTAGGGTTTTGACCGCCACCGTCCGAACATGCAACACAGATGGCAGCCAACCGAAGAGGCAATGGAAGGACCGGCGCCCGAACATGCTCGGCACCGTCAGGGAGGAATTTACTGAAGTGAACTCCGATGGGCATCCGACGGCGCCCAAACACGTAGTCAAGGGGTACTCGATTCAGCTCGGGTGCATTCTTCGCAGCACCGCCTCGATCAACACCGAGAACCTAAGGCATAAGGACCGAGGGAATTTGCGCAGCCTCCTCTTCAGGAAGCTGCACGAACGATACAAGTTCCCCGCTAAGTTCGCAAACACACACCTCTCGGGTAATAAAGTGAACGGTGCCGCCCTCACGACGATGAGCACGGCCCTGTCTACTTGGAAAAGCACGGTGAAGGCAATGATTGACAAAGGTGATAGTTATGAGAAGATCAAGGCGAAATATCCTTTGATGAGCGAAGATGACTATAAGGAGTTCAAGATCAAGTGCGAGAGCCCCGCAACCTCCGAATCAAGTCAGTGGGGGAAAGAAATGCGGCAGTTGAACATAGGGGTCCACCAACTCGGTCCCGGCGGTTACAGAGTGGCGGAGCCTGTATGGGACAAGGAGGACGCGGAGCGTGCCGAGCAAGGCCTACCGCCCTGCTTCGAGAAATACAGTGACAAGCAGACCAGGAACTTTCTCAGGGCCCGGTACAAGGAGGACCCAGTAACAAAGGAGCTTACCACGGATCCGAAGACCAAGGAGCTTGAGCTTGTTCTAGTAAGGAATACACCCCCGCATAATTAGCTCCATATGGTTGCATTCTAATTAATCCCCAATATTTCTAAATGGTTCACGTTCCTTCTGCAAGACAAAGAAAGCATTAGCGCGGGGTCCTCTCAGAGCTCCCTTTTCGACACCCCTTTGAATAGGGCATTGAACGTAATGAAAAACAGGGATAAGCTCAATAAGCCGACGTCAGCTGGTCGTGTGGCCGGCAAAGGCTTGTCCACAAAATGGTCGTCATACTATGGCGTGTTGGGTTTCGTAGTAATTTCAAAAAAATTCCTATGCACACGCAAGATCATGTGATGCATAGCAACGAGAGGGGAGAGTGTAGTCTACGTACCCACGCAGACTGACTGCGGAAGCGTTGACGCAACATAGAGGAAGTAGTCGTACGTCTTCCCGATCCGACCGATCAAGCACCGAAACTACGGCACCTCCGAGTTCGAGCACATGTTCAGCTCGATGACGATCCCCGGACTCCGATCTAGCAAAGTGTCGGGGAAGAGTTCCGTCAGCACGATGGCGTGGTGACGATCTTGACGTACTACAGCAGCAGGGCTTCGCCTAAACTCCGCTACAGTATTATCGAGGATTATGGTGGCTGGGGGCACCGCACACGGCTAAGGAATAGATCACGTGGATCAACTTGTTGTCCCTTTGGTGCTAGCCCCGCCCCTCTATTTATATGTTGAGCCCCGGGGTCAAAACTTGGAGCAAAAGCCTCCTCAAAGTCGGTTTTGCCCGAAAGGCAAGAGTCCCACTCAGACTCTAGGACCAAATGCCACAATCCTTGGCGTCTGGCCCAGATGCCATGGGCCTCGGCGTCTGGCCCAGGGCCAGACGCCAGGGTCTCCGGCGTTTGGCCCCCTGGCCTCCGCAAAACTCCTTTTTGCACCGACCTAAAGCCTCATGGGCTTGACCCCTTGGCCTAACCATATCATCCAATATATGAACTTTACGTCTCGACCATTTCGAGACTCCTCGGCATGTCCCCGATCTCATCCGGGACTCCGAACTCCTTCGGTACATCAAAACATGTAAACTCATAATATAACTGTCATCGTAACCTTAAGCGTGCGAACCCTACGGGTTTGAGAACAATGTAGACATGACTGAGACACGTCTCCGGTCAATAACCAATAGCGGGACCTGGATGCCCATATTGGCTCCTACATATTCTAGGAAGATCTTTATCGGTCAGACCGCATAACAACATACGTTGTTCCCTTTGTCATCGGTATGTTACTTGCCTGAGATTCGATCGTCGGTATTCCTATACCTAGTTCAATCTCGTTACCGGCAAGTCTCTTTACTCATTCTGTAATACATCATCCCGCAACTAACTCATTTAGTTGCAATGCTTGCAAGGCTTAAGTGATGTGCATTATCGAGAGGGCCCAGAGATACCTCTCCGACAATCGGAGTGACAAATCCTAATCTCGAAATACGCCAACCCAACATGTACCTTTGGAGACACCTGTAATGCTCCTTTATAATCACCCAGTTACATTGTGACATTTGGTAGCACCCAAAGTGTTCCTCCGGTAAACAGGAGTTGCATAATCTCATAGTTATAGGAACATGTATTAGTCATGAAGAAAGCAATAGCAACATACTAAATGATCGGGTGCTAAGCTAATGGAATGGGTCATGTCAATCAGATCATTCTCTTAATGATGTGATCCCGTTAATCAAATAACAACTCATTGTGCATGGTTAGGAAACATAACCATCTTTGATTAACGAGCTAGTCAAGTAGAGGCATACTAGTGACACTAAGTTTGTCTATGTATTCACACATGTATTATGTTTCCGGTTAATACAATTCTAGCATGAATAATAAACATTTATCATGATATAAGGAAATAAATAATAACTTTATTATTGCCTCTAGGCATATTTCCTTCAGTCTCCCACTTGCACTAGAGTCAATAATCTAGATTACACAGTAATGATTCTAACACCCATGGAGCCTTGGTGCTGATCATGTTTTGTTCGTGGAAGAGGCTTAGTCAACGGGTCTGCAACATTCAGATCCGTATGTATCTTGCAAATCTCTATGTCTCCCACCTGGACTAGATCCCGGATGGAATTGAAGCATCTCTTGATGTGCTTGGTTCTCTTGTGAAATCTGGATTACTTTGCCAAGGCAATTGCACCAGTATTGTCAAAAAGATTTTCATTGGACCCGATGCACTAGGTATGACACCTAGATCAGATATGAACTCCTTCATCCAGACTCCTTCATTTGCTGCTTCCGAAGCAGCTATGTACTCCGCTTCACATGTATATCCTGCTACGACGCTTTGTTTAGAACTGCACCAACTGACAGCTCCACCGTTTAATGTAAACACGTATCCGGTTTGCGATTTAGAATCATCCGGATCAGTGTCAAAGCTTGCATCAACGTAACCATTTACGACGAGCTCTTTGTCACCTCCATATATGAGAAGCATATCCTTAGTCCTTTTCAAGTATTTCAGGATGTTCTCGACCGCTGTCCAGTGATCCACTCCTGGATTACTTTGGTACCTCCCTGCTAGACTTATAGCAAGGCACACATCAGGTCTGGTACACAGCACTGCATACATGATAGATCCTATCGCTGATGCATAGGGAACATCTTTCATATTCTCTCTATCTTCTGCAGTGGTCGGGCATTGAGTCTTACTCAATTTCACACCTTGTAACACAGGCAGGAATCCTTTCTTTGCTTGATCCATTTTGAACTTCTTCAAAATTTTGTCAAGGTATGTTGTTTGTGAAAGTCCAATTAAGCGTTTTGATCTATCTCTATAGATCTTAATGCCTAATATGTAAGCAGCTTCACCGAGGTCTTTCATTGAAAAACTCTTATTCAAGTATCCCTTTATGCTATCCATAAATTCTATATCATTTCCAATTAATAATATGTCATCCACATATAATATCAGAAATGCTACAGAGCTCCCACTCACTTTCTTGTAAATACAGGCTTCTCCAAAAGTCTCTATAAAACCAAATGCTTTGATCACACTATCAAAACGTTTATTCCAACTCCGAGAGGCTTGCACCAGTCCATAAATGGATCGCTGGAGCTTGCACACATTGTTAGCTCCCTTTGGATCGACAAAACCTTCTGGTTGCATCATATACAACTCTTCTTCCAAAAATCCATTCGGGAATGCAGTTTTGACATCCATCTGCCAAATTTCATAATCATAAAATGTGGTAATTGCTAACATGATTCGGACAGACTTAAGCATCGCTACTAGTGAGAAAGTCTCATCGTAGTCAATCCCTTGAACTTGCCGAAAACCTTTCGCGACAAGTCGAGCTTTGTAGACAGTAATATTACCGTCAGCGTCAGTCTTCTTCTTGAAGATCCATTTATTCTCAATTGCTTGCCGATCATCGGGCAAGTCAGCCAAAATCCATACTTTGTTCTCATACATGGATCCCATCTCAGATTTCATGGCTTCGAGCCACTTTGCGGAATCTGGGCTCACCATTGCTTCTTCATAGTTCGTAGGTTCATCATGATCAAGCATCATGACTTCCAGAACGGGATTACCGTACCACTTTGGCACGGATATTACTCTGGTTGATCTACGAGGTTCAGTTGTATCTTGTTCTGAAGTTTCATGATCATTATCATTAACTTCCTCACTAACTGGTGTAGGTGTCACAGGAACAGTTTTCTGTGATGTACTACTTTCCAATAAGGGAGCAGGTATAGTTACCTCGTCAAGTTCTACTTTCCTCCCACTCACTTCTTTCGAGAGGAACTCCTTCTCTAGAAAGTTTCCGAATTTAGCAACAAAAGTCTTGCCTTCGGATCTGTGATAGAAGGTGTATCCAATAGTTTCCTTTGGATATCCTATGAAGACACATTTCTCCGATTTGGGTTCGAGCTTATCAGGTTGAAGCTTTTTCACATAAGCATCGCAGCCCAAAACTTTCAGAAACGACAACTTTGGTTTCTTGCCAAACCACAGTTCATAAGGCCTCGTCTCAACAGATTTTAATGGTGCCCTATTTAACGTGAATGCGGCCGTCTCTAGAGCGTATGCCAAAACGATAGCGGTAAATCAGTAGGAGACATCATAGATCGCACCATATCTAGTAAAGTACGATTACGATGTTCGGACACACCATTACGCTGTGGTGTTCCGGGTGGCGTGAGTTGCGAAACTATTCCACAATTTTTCAAATGTACACCAAACTCGTAACTCAAATATTCTCCTCCACGATCAGATCGTAGAAATTTTATTTTCTTGTTACGATGATTTTCAACTTCACTTTGAAACTCCTTGAACTTTTCAAATGTTTCAGACTTATGTTTCATTAAGTAGATATACCCATATCTGCTTAAATCATCTGTGAAGGTGAGAAAATAACGATATCCGCCACGAGCCTCAATATTCATCGGACCACATACATCTGTATGTATGATTTCCAACAAATCTGTTGCTCTCTCCATAGTACGGGAGAACGGTGTTTTGGTCATCTTTCCCATGAGGCACGGTTCGCAAGTACCAAGTGATTCATAATCAAGTGGTTCCAAAAGTCCATCAGTATGGAGTTTCTTCATGCGCTTTACACCGATATGACCTAAACGGCAGTGCCACAAATAAGTTGCACTATCATTATCAACTCTGCATCTTTTGGCTTCAACATTATGAATATGTGTATTACTACTATCGAGATTCAATAAGAATAGACCACTCTTCAAGGGTGCATGACCATTAAACATATTACTCATATAAATAGAACAACCATTATTCTCTGATTTAAATGAATAACCGTCTCACATTAAACAAGATCCGGATATAATGTTCATGCTCAACGCTGGCACCAAATAACAATTATTTAGGTCTAATACTAATCCCGAAGGTAGATGTAGAGGTAGCGTGCCGACCGCGATCACATCGACTTTGGAACCATTTCCTACGCGCATCGTCACCTCGTCCTTAACCAATCTTCGCTTAATCCGTAGTCCCTGTTTCGAGTTGCAAATATTAGCAACAGAACCAGTATCAAATACCCAGGTGCTACTGCGAGCATTAGTAAGGTACATATCAATAACATGTATATCACATATACCTTTGTTCACCTTGCCATCCTTCTTATCCGCCAAATACTTGGGGCAGTTCCGCTTCCAGTGACCAGTCTACTTGCAATAGAAGCACTCAGTTTCAGGCTTAGGTCCAGGTTTGGGTTTCTTCTCTTGAGTAGCAACTTGCTTGCCATTCTTTTTGAAGTTCCCCTTTTTCTTCCCTTTGCCCTTTTTCTTGAAACTAGTGGTCTTGTTGACCATCAACACTTGATGCTCCTTCTTGATTTCTACCTCCGCAGCTTTCAGCATTGCGAAGAGCTCGGGAATAGTCTTGTTCATCCCTTGCATATTATAGTTCATCATGAAGCTCTTGTAGCTTGGTGGCAGTGATTGAAGAATTCTGTCAATGACGCAATCATCTGGAAGATTAACTCCCAATTGAATCAAGTGATTATTATACCCAGACATTTTGAGTATATGCTCACTGACAGAACTGTTCTCCTCCATCTTGCAGCTATAGAACTTATTGGAGACTTCATATCTCTCAATCCAGGCATTTGCTTGAAATATTAACTTCTACTCCTGGAACATCTCATATGTTCCATGACGTTCAAAACGTCGTTGAAGTCCCGATTCTAAGCCGTAAAGCATGGCACACTGAACTATTGAGTAGTCATCAGCTTTGCTCTGCCAGACGTTCATAACATCCGGCGTTGCTCCTGCAGCAGGCCTGGCACCTAGCGGTGCTTCCAGGACGTAATTCTTCTATGCAGCAATGAGGATAATCCTCAAGTTACGGACCTAGTCCGTGTAATTGCTACCATCATCTTTCAACTTTGCTTTCTCAAGTAACGCATTAAAATTCAACGGAACAACAACACGAGCCATCTATCTACAACCAAACATAAACAAGCAAGATACTAATCAGGTACTAAGTTTCATGATAAATTTAAGTTCTGTTAATCAAATTAATTAAAGAATTCCCACTTAGATAGACACCCCTCTAATCCTCTAAGTGATTACGTGATCCAAATCAACTAAACCATAACCGATCATCACGTGAGATGGAGTAGTTTTCAATGGTGAACATCGTTATGTTGATCATATCTACTATATGATTCACGCTCGACCTTTTGGTCTCCGTGTTCTGAGGCCATATCTGTATATGCTTGGCTCGTCAAGTATAACCTGAGTATTCCGCGTGTGCAACTATTTTGCACCTGTTGTATTTGAACGTAGAACCTATCACACCCGATCATCACGTGGTGTCTCAGCACGAAGAACTTTCACAACGGTGCATACTCAGGTAGAACACTTCTTGATAATTTTGTGAGGGATCATCTTATAATGCTACCGTCAATCAAAGCAAGATAAGATGCATAAAAGGATAAACATCACATGCAATCAATATAAGTGATATGATATGGCCATCATCATCTTGTGCTTGTGATCTCCATCTCCGAAGCACCGTCGTGATCACCATTGTCACCGGCGTGACACCTTGATCTCCATCGTAGCATCGTCGTCGTCTCGCCAAGTTTATGCTTCTACGACTATCGCTACCACTTAGTGATAAAAGTAAAGCATTACATCGCGATTGCATTGCATACAATAAAACGACAACCATATGGCTCCTGCCAGTTGCCGATAACTCGGTTACAAAACATGATCATCTCATACAATAAAATTAAGCATCATGCCTTGACCATATCACATCACAACATGCCCTGCAAAAACAAGTTAGACATCCTCTACTTTGTTGTTGCAAGTTTTACGTGGCTGCTACAGGCTTAAGCAAGAACCAATCTCACCTACGCATCAAAACCACAACGATAGTTTGTCAAATAGACTCCGTTTTAACCTTCGCAAGGACCGGGCGTAGCCACACTTGGTTCAACTAAAGTTGGAGAGACTGTCGCCCGCAAGCCACCTATGTGCAAAGCACGTCGGGGAAACCGGTCTCGCGTAAGCGTACGCGTAACGTTGGTCCGGGTCGTCTCGTCCAACAATGCCGCCGAACCAAAGTATGACATGCTGGTAGGCAGTATGACTTATATCGCCCACAACTCACTTATGTTCTACTCGTGCATATAACATCAACATAAAAAACCTATGCTCGGATACCACTGTTGGGTTTCGTAGTAATTTCAAAAAATTTCCTACGCACACGCAAGATCATGTGATGCATAGCAACGAGAGGGGAGAGTGTTGTCTACGTACCCACGTAGACCGACTGCGGAAGCGTTGAGGCAACGTAGAGGAAGTAGTCGTACGTCTTCCCGATCCGAACGATCAAGCACCGAAACTACGGCACCTCCGAGTTCGAGCACACGTTCAGCTCGATGACGATCCCCGGACTCCGATCCAGCAAAGTGTCGGGGAAGAGTTTCGTCAGCACGACGGCGTGGTGACGATCTTGATGTACTACAGCAGCAGAGCTTCGCCTAAACTCCGCTACAGTATATTCGAGGATTATGGTGGCTGGGGGCACCGCACACGGCTAAGGAATAGATAGCGTGGATCAACTTGTTGTCCCTTTGGTGCTAGCCCTGCCCCTCTATTTATATGTTGAGCCCCGGGGTCGAAACTTGGAGCAAAAGCCTCCTCAAAGTTGGTTTTGCCCGAAAGGCAAGAGTCCCACTCGCACTCCAGGACCAAACGCCACAATCCTTGGCGTCTGGCCCAGACGCCATGGGCCTCGGCATCTGGCCCAGGGCCAGACGCCAGGGTCTCCGGCGTTTGGCCCCCTGGCCTCCGCAAAACTCCTTTTTGCACCGATCTAAAGCCTCATGGGCTTGACCCCTTGGCCTAACCATATCATCCAATATATGAACTTTACGTCTCGGCCATTTTGAGACTCCTCGTCATGTCCCCGATCTCATCCGGGACTCCGAACTCCTTCGGTACATCAAAACATGTAAACTCATAATATAACTGTCATCGTAACCTTAAGCGTGCGGACCCTACGGGTTCAAGAACAATGTAGACATGACCGAGACACGTCTCCGTTCAATAACCAATAGCGGGACATGGATGCCCATATTGGCTCCTACATATTCTACGAAGATCTTTATCGGTCAGACCGCATAACAACATACGTTGTTCCCTTTGTCATCGGTATGTTACTTGCCCGAGATTCGATCGTCGGTATTCCTATACCTAGTTCAATCTTGTTACCGGCAAGTCTCTTTACTCATTCTGTAATACATCATCCCGCAACTAACTCATTTAGTTGCAATGCTTGCAAGGCTTAAGTGATGTGCATTACCAAGAGGGCCCAGAGATACCTCTCCGACAATCGGAGTGACAAATCCTAATCTCGAAATACGCCAACCCAACATGTACCTTTGGAGACACCTGTAATGCTCCTTTATAATCACCCAGTTACGTTGTGACATTTGGTAGCACCCAAGTGTTCCTCCGGTAAACGGGAGTTGCATAATCTCATAGTTATAGGAACATGTATAAGTCATGAAGAAAGCAATAGCAACATACTAAACGATCAGGTGCTAAGCTAATGGAATGGGTCATGTCAATCAGATCATTCTCTTAATGATGTGATCCCGTTAATCAAATAACAACTCATTGTTCATGGTTAGGAAACATAACCATCTTTGATTAACGAGCTAGTCAAGTAGAGGCATACTAGTGACACTAAGTTTGTCTATGTATTCACACATGTATTATGTTTCCCGTTAATACAATTCTAGCATGAATAATAAACATTTATCATGATATAAGTAAATAAATAATAACTTTATTATTGCCTCTAGGGCATATTTCCTTCATGGCGCTGGTGGGCGAAAGGAGAAAAAGACCAGCTCGGAAAGCCAGTCGCGCGAGGTTGAAGCACTCAAGGCGCAAGTGGCGCAGATTCCGGAGATGGTCCAAGAGAAAGTGCAACAACAACTAGGATCGACGCTTACCAGCATTATGCCTACCTTGATTCATGGGATAATGACGTGGATTGCGGGTGGCCAACAGGGGCCGCCCCCGATTCCCAGCTTCACGGCTAGCAACTCACACAACGTGCAGGCGGCACCATTGGTGTCTCCGGCGGCGGCGGTATTTGTGTCTACGGCGGCGGCGCCATTGGTGTCTCCGGCGGCGGTAGTATTGGTGTCTCCGACGCCGGCATTGGAGCTTAATGCACCCGGGTGTACGCCGGCCGACACCTCGCCAGCAAGCGGCCCCTCCGTCAGTTGCACGCTCGACATTGGCGGTGCCTCGACATTAGCCGAGCTCGACGGCATCACGGTAATAAGCCTCTCGGTCAAGGACTTCATCTCCTTGCCTTTGATTGGGCATCCCTGACGCCTTACATGTTTTCGCAGGGCGCCACCAACGTTCCTTGCACTCTCCTGCACTTCGTGGGCGGCGAGTTGGTCGATGTCGCCAAGGGCAGAATCGTTCAACCGGGCAACCCCGTGTTCCACGGTAATCTGATGCCACCCACAATGTATAGGGTTGAAGTGGTTCGGGTGCTGCCAGGCTGTGACGAGCTGTTACCTCCGATTTGACCCGTTGGGGCCGACGAAGAAGATGAGATGACCCTCAGTGCCTGTGTAAGCTGGCCCCTGCTTTGGCCGAAGAGCCAGATTCGTTTGGGGGATGGGGGACACCACCCCACAGACAAGACCGCCAGTCGTGCCGGCGCCAAGCCATGGAAAGAATGCCGCAACGCTACCGGACATGCCGGACATCGCTATGGCACAGGATCCAGACATGCATATGGCACAGGATCCGGACGACAACGACAACGACGATGGTACATTTACCAACATCGATAAGTACTTTGCCGAACATGGGTACGGTGACGAGTTCTGTGGGCCTCCTTCTCAAGAACCCAAACAAGACGACCGCGATCTAGCTAGTACGACGGAGAAACCCAATTGCAATAGGCGTCGTCTGGCGTTCAGTTCTCAGGAGACGCCTCCAGCTGCCGCCTTCACCGGGCCTCAGATAGCGGAGGTGCCAAATATTATCAGCCCCAACATGCTCAAGAAGGCGGTCTGTGAGCAGAACTCGGTCCCATTATAGCAGATCAAGAAGAAGGGCCGGAAATGGCCGACTATAAAGGCCGCCGGTGCGAGCCAGCCGGCACCGAGTACGATCCGTGCTCAGGATGGGCCACCTTCACCTAAGGATATCTCGAGGAGGGTGCATGTGGCGGGTAGGGTGATGCTACCAGCAAATATGCTCAGTGCTGCAACCGGTGCTATGCGGAGTCTGCACGACAGTGTTCTTTCTTTGGAGAAGCGGCTTCTCAGAGAGAATGATGTGGCATACCCGGTTTTCGTGGCCAAGGTGCCAGAGAGCAAGGGCTTTGTGGATGGCGCCATCGGGGGTACGATCGTCCTGCGGTTTGATGACATCTTTGCTATGTTCAACTTTCATCCGCTGCACTACACCTTCGTTCGGTTGTTTTCGCTGAGTATGGAAATGCGGATCATTAGAGACAAGACCCCGGACATCATGATCGTCGACCCCTTCTACATGCGTGCCAAGCTCTTGAGCAGCGCTGGGGACCGCCAAGTCGCGAGTTCACACCTCGAAGACGTCATTCTGGCAAACCCAGATAAGGATAATTTCCTTGTGCCTTACTTTCCCGAGTAAGTCATCCCTTAACTGCCCCGTAACATATGATTTCTTAGATTTCGATCGTTCTTTTTTTTCTAACATTCCGTGTTCTGTGCAGTGACACACATTGCACACTCATCCTCTTAAGCCCGAAATATTCCATGGCCACGTATTTCGACATGAACTGTAACTCCAAGATAGACTACACAAATATCAAGAAAGTTCTTGATGATGTTCTCCCTGGCTACACCAAATCTGGAGGCACCTTCATCAGGGTAGTTCGTAAGTATGGCAAGCACGTGTTCGCCCACAATACGACGTTTTGCTGCGTCAAGCAGCCGCCTGGCGGTCAGAAGGATGCCTACTACACCCTCCATCACATGCGGGCGATCGTAAGGGACCATCATCACCTTCTGCTACCAAATAATCTCAAAGATTGGGCCGCGAGCTTGTCGGCAATCCAGGATGCGGACATCAGACAAGAATTCTTTCGCATCCAGTCGGAGTTTGCGAACATCATCCATCAAGATGTCCTTCATACCTCGGGGCAGTTCTTCCTCAGATATCAATCTTCCAACATTGAGATAGACGGAATGCTACAAATGCAGGCTGACAACGCCCGCGATTTCATGACCATCACGACAGACGGCGGCTTCATCCACGCTCCTGTCCATGAGTCGAGTCGAAAGTAGTGATGTGTAGTTCTGAAACATTGATTGGCTCATGTTGTAATTAAACTTTAATGAATTGTATGTCTCTTTGGTTTGGACAGTCGTTCAACTTAGATGTAATCGATGCTATTTATTAGTAGGACCATGAATCGTGCTATTAATGTCTTGCTTTTCTCTTCTGATCCTTTTGTTGCATACTTATATATTGCTTATGTATGTATTGTCTGTTGTTTGGCTTGTGCATAGAGATGCCGTCGTATGTCGTGTACAAGGGTAAGGTTCTCGGAGTCTACGACGACTGGGAGGAGTGTCAGAGATAGGTTCACCATTTCAGCGGTAACAGTTACAAAGGGTACACCACTAGGGCGGAGGCCGAATCTAGATACGCCCTCTATCTAGCGGGAGAAAGGAGGGAGGGTTGGAGGAACCGGATGAAGACCAGTTTGATCGCGATGATGCTCATCGCGATGACCGCAGCTCTCTTCTATGTGATGGTAGTTTAGATGATTGATATCGCCTTGTAATGTGAAGACAAACTCGATACTCGCGGTCTCGAGACTTGTAATGTTTTATCTTTGTTCGGTCTTTTGAATTCGAAGACTAATATGATGAATTGTATTCGGAGACTAATCTTCTATTGTATTCGATGAATCTGCTGTTGCTGTGTGCTACTGTCTATATTCTGTCAAATAATATATTTTGTAACCTGTGCAAAAATCAGAAAAGTAAAAAAAACAAATATTCATACTAATGGCACATCACCACAAGGTGCGCCATTAGTATGCCAAAGGATACTAATGGCGCATCAATACAGAGTGCGCCATTAGTATGCCAAAGGATACTAATGGTGCATCAAGACAGAGTGCGCCATTAGTATGCCAAGTATACTAATGGCACATCTATTCGCAGTGCGCCATTAGTGTGCCAAAGCACATAGTTAAATATGGCCCCTGGGAGGCACACTAATGGCGCATGGTGTTATATACTAATGGCGCACTGGATGGTGCGCCATTAGTAAAAATTACTAGTGGCGTGCTACTAATGGTGCACCGGTGATGCGCCATTAGTAGGCAAAACCGGTGCGCCATTAGTAGGCCTTTTCCTAGTAGTGCATGCACTGTTCAACGCGCGGGAGCAAGGGCTTTCCAACGCACCCAGGCACGCTTCGAATGAGGCCCTGTAGCGTTTTCCCGAGCCGCGCCGCCGTATTGGCCCTCGCTGGTGGCTAAACGCCGATGGGTTTGACCTTTTTGACAGGGGGTTTGACCACCTCCGGTCACTGACGTGTGGGCCCAAGCCTCTAACTAAATTAGGTTTAGTGTTAACCCAGTGCTAATTAACCCTGTTAATTAGACTAGACACTGACACGCGGGTCCCACCAGTCAGTTTGACCTGGGCCGCCCCTATTGACCTGCTGACGTCACACCGACGTCATGCTGATGTAGTTAATAATTTTCTGGATTTAAAATAATTTAGAAAATTCCAGAAAATAGCCAAAACTTCTAAAATTCATAGAAAATTATCTATAACTCCAAATAAGATAAATTATATATGAAAAATGATCAGAAAAATCCAATCTATCCATCTGTACTGGTTTCATGCATGTCTAAACAAGTTAACTTGTTGTTAAGTTCAAAACATGATAATGCACTATTTGAATTCATAGTTTGAATTTGAATTTGAACCTTGAGTTCAAATCAACCCAAATCCTTCTGTTACTAGCTGCATTAGCTCAAGTCACAACATATTGCCATGTCATTATCATGCATCATGTTATGCATTGCATTGATTGTGTTCCTTCTCTGTTGCCGGTGGTTGTCCCCTCTCGATAGACGTTGTACCGATGCTGTGATCGTTGACACTGATGAAGACCCAATGATATCTTCAGAAGTGCCTGGCAAGCAAAACCCCCTTGTTCATTCTGATACAATCCCACTCTCTCGCTCCTGCTCTCTTTTACTGCATTAGGACAACAATGATTCAACTGTTACATGCTGCGGTAGTTGAACCCCTTTCCTCTGCATGACCTGTCATTGCCACAGTAAATAGATGAAACCCACTAGCATGAGTAGGAGTTGTTTGAGCCCTGATGTGCCTACTCATTCATGCTTGTTTGTCATGCCGGCTATTGCATAGAGTTGTGTCGGGTCTGATTCATCGGGAATGAATTGGAATGGTGATGATCATGTCCTACTGTGTGTGAGCTAAGTGTGTGAACACGATTTGGTAAAGGTAGCGGTGAGAGGCCATGTAGGAGTACATGGTGGGTTGTCTCATTGAAACCATTCTTAGGAACTGAGTTCTGTGTCTGTGATCCATGAACAGCTACTACCACTCATTGGGATCCTTAATTGACCCTCTCGGCTTCTTAATCACCCTAGTACTCTGTCCAGGAGTTGCAACTAGTTTCTGGTGTTTGTAGGTTATGTGTTGGCGGCCGTGCGTAGCGCTGGCCCTAGGGGTGGGCTATGATGCGGTAGATACACCATGGCACGGTGTACCTGGCACCCGTTTGGTGTCTCGAGAACCCTGTTCACATCGTTCGGGGCCGTATGTGGAAACCTCGACCGGACTCCCTGCGGATGGAACCTGGACAAGCGTTAAACCTGAACTAGAGACTTGAGTGTTTAGGTAGGCCGTGGCTGACACCCTCGTTGGGCTTCCGCTTGAAGGTTGCCGAGTACATGTCGTGTAAACGACGGTAAGTGGTGGGAGCGTGTGTGAAGAAGCACACCCCTGCAGGGTTTTCATTATATATTCGAATAGCCGGATTCCTCGGATATGGAAACTTGGACCCCTTGCATAGTTCATAGACAAGTGAAAGTGGATACTCTAAAACTCGCAAGATAAGTGTGGGTGCTATGGATGGCCTTCTCGTAGGGAGACGGGAGCGGATCCATAGTGGTGTATTGAATGGTGAATATGTGGACTCGTGTGCGCCACCTCAAAAGAGTTGCTTGCAGTCGTAGTTCAGGTTAGCCACTGAGTCAAAGCTGGGTTGCTACAATTAAACTCCACCACCCCCTTTATTGACACCAATGCATATGTCGATAGTTCTGATGTAAGTCTTGCTGGGTACATTTGTACTCACGTTTGCCTATTTTATGTTTTGCAGAGAGACGTCAGTCTCTCTAGTAGTTCCGTTGGACTTCGACGTTTAGCTTAATACCTCAGCTACGATCTTGTGCCCTCGGCAGGATCTGGTAGATAGTCAGGCTTCTTAGCCTTTTTCATTTGTAGATGTCTGTACTCAGACATGTTAAGCTTCCGCATGTGCTTTGATTTTTATGCTATGATTGTTGGGTCACGAGACCCATGTTTGTAATATCTTGGCTCCTCTGAGCCTAATGAATAAATACTTGAGTCGTAGAGTTATGTTGTGATGCCATGTTGTATTTACACATATCGAGCATATTGTGTGTATGATTGAAATGCTTGGTATGTGTGGGATCCGACAATCTAGTTGTTTATCCTTGGCAGCCTCTCTTATGGGGAAATGTAGTCTAGTGCTTCCTTGAGCCATAGTAGTCCGCTACAGCCTGGTTCACCGGAGTCCTGCTAGCCCAGCACTACTGCTCAGGACACTTGACTGGCCGGCATGTGTTTCACTTTGTTCTTGTGTCTGTCCCTTCGGGGAAATGTCACGCGGTGACATCCAGAGTCCTGCCTAGCCTGCTACAGCCCGGTTTACCGGTGTCCTGTTAGCCCAGTGCTACAGCCCGGATTCACACGCTGCTGACCGACATGCTCGAAGTTGATTCATGTATGCCTGTCTCCATGGGTTAGTGCCGCTTTGGGTTCACGACTAGCCATGTTGGCTCGGGTTCTCTGTCACATAGATGCTAGCAACACTATCATATACGTGAGCCAAAAGGTGCAAACGGTCCCGGGCCATGGTAAGGCGACACCCGTGGGAATACCATGCATGAGGCCGCAAAGTGATATGAGGTGTTACTAGCTAGATCGATGTGACTTGGAATCGGGGTCCTAACAAGGCCCCCCGGCTCCTTCTTTACGGCACACATCGATCGATATGCCTCTCTAGCCAGGTGTGCCTAGCACAAAACACAAGCTTGCCCTCTTCTCTTATCACCTTCCATGCCTCACTCCCACCACTCTTTTCATCGATCTCGTACTCGCACACTTCTCCCCCTCGATATAGTATGACTCTCGCACCACCTCCTAGATGCATCCCTCTCTCTCTATCCTTCTCCCTGTGCCTCATTTGCTTCTAACACACACATGCATGTATACTAATCGATCTCCCAACATATACCTAGGTCGACTATAACTATCCCCCCCATCGATCGACGTACCTCACAAGTTATGTCTCTCCTTTCTCTAACAGAGGACGATTGATCTTCCTATGTAGTTATGTCTGCTTACCACATCCATATCGCCCCCCCCCCCCGCTCATCATTCGTGCATGCCTCCTGACCTGTCTCTCACACGCATGTGCATAGATAGGAAGCCATCCCCTCTCTTATTGATATTGCAGGCGTGCCCTCCGGTTGTTTAGCAAGCATATCCCACCATTTGTTAGAAGCAACTCCACTACCACCCCCTCCAACACTCTAGCTCTGTCTCTCTCCCAACCTTATTCTCTCCTTCACATATGCATGGATGCCGATCAATCTCCCTTAATACATGAGGTAGATCGATCTCCCTTAATACATGAGGTAGGCCTCTCTCCTCCTCCACACATATACTAGCCATTGTACCTCTATAGTTAATTAGGCCTCCCTCCCCCCCCCCCACCACACACCGATAATCGAGCGTTGTAGGTAGGTATCCATGCCACAGAGACAAACTGCACATGTCCCCTCTCACGTTCCAGTAGGCCAGCCACTCTATATCTTTGACGTGGGCACACAGAAATTTGATGGCACTCTTTATCGATCGCGCACGCACACACACACACACATCATCCCTCTCTTCGATTCTATGGACACCTCAAGCCGATGATATCTCCACTCTCTTCTCGTGGATCGCCCCCTCTATATATATGATATATCCAGGACTCTATTTCACACACATTGCATATGTTACATTTTTTGATTGACCCCCCCCCCAAAAAAAACTCTCACGAACCCACACACTATATCTCTCTATGTTTGTATCTCTCTCACACAACCCCGAATAGGTGCACCGTGCACGTACTCACGCTTCCTACCCAGCCACACCCGGGCGGGTACACGGTGGAGCTCATTTCTGTATGAAATGGTAGCCCACGTGCTAATTTGAACGCGTGTAGCAGTTGTTTACCTATGGAGGTCGTGTACCACGCGTGGTTTGTCTCTCTTCAGAGTATCTCACAATGGAGCCTGCCTGCCTGTTTTGTCTCTCTTCAGAGTATCTCACACAAGGTTGTGGTGGCCGCTCTCTCTCTCACCGTTGGTCACTGATCCGGCCGCATCCCGTCCGCCGGCGGAAAGGGAGGACATGCATCGTTTCTTCGTTCGACGGTGCCGAGGCAGCACGTCTCGATCTGCCGTACACGCCGTTCTCTCTGACCAAGCTCCGACGTGGTAGGGCCTACGCCACCTGCTCGCTGTCATAGTATGGGCAAATTCCGCCCGCCACCGCTCACCTAGTTACATCCCAGCGACCTCCAGGTATCCCCTTCGGCCTTGCTCCACTGCTCGTCTTCCCACATCGCTGCATGTGGATCTTCCATAGTTCTTTGCCCAAAACGTAGCTTGTCCGGCATACTTTCCATATTGCAATCTCTTCCTCACACCGTTTTAGACAAACACAACCGTGTTGTTATCTTCCCTTAGGACAAGGAATATGCTTCTTTTTTGTCATCGCATGTGTCATCAACTATTATTGGCCAGTAATTGTTTCCTTTCTACCAATTTTTTTGCAAACAGGGCTATCCATTTCACCTCATTGCTATTGCAACCTTTTGGTGAACTGCACAAATCACTTTTTCTTAAGAGTGTTTTGTGTCGTTCTGCCAAAATGTCACACGGGCAACGTCTCTACATTTCATTGCGACTGCACAAAGGGGATTGGTTTTGCTCTATCCTCCTCATCCAACTCCGAGCCTAATCTTCTCCAACTAGTTAGTCTTAAGAGATGCTGCAAAGGTGACCGGCTTCTATTTGTGTGTTTATTGTTTCATCAACAGTCCTCTATTATCGTAATCACACTCAATATCTTTGGAACAGGGACGCTCAGCTCTATTTTAGTGGAACTGCACAAAATGATCGGAATGTTGCATGCTCCAGATAGCTACTTTTTTCCCAACATGCCTTCTTGATTTAGATAGAGCTGGGGGGACGTTGCTGCCAATGAAAGCATGGATCAATTTTAATTTAACACCTTCTCACAACTTTGTCTTTAGTTGTGATGTAAATATTTGCTCTGATTAGCAAGGAAGTTAGTTTTTTATTATTTACGAAAGAGCATCGATGGCAAGACACACGAAACAAAAGCTGAAAGCTCACACCATTGTACAATTTCATGTTGCTGGAAAATTATTTGTATAGTACATCAATTATGTAAACAAATGATGGAAGCTTGATAGCATTGCCAGAAGCCTCTTCGGCATCCGGGTCCATGTGCCATGCACAAAATTGTACTCCTTCGTTCCTAAATATTTGTCTTTTTACAAATTTCAAATGGGCATATTTTAGAGTGTAGATTCACTCATTTTGCTTCGTATGTGTACTCCCTCGGTTCCTAAATATTTGTCTTTCTAGATATTTCAACAAGTGACTACATACGGAGCAAAATGAGTGAATCTACACTCTAAAATATGTCTATATACTTCCGTATGTAGTAGTCCATTTGAATCTCTAAAAAGACAAATATTTGAGTAGTCACTCGTTGAAATCTCTAAAAAGACAAATATTTGAGTAGTCACTTGTTGAAATCTCTAGAAAGACAAATACTCTGGAGTATATTTAAGAACCGAGGGGGTAGTGCACAGCCGCATGGGAGACTCAGACATGTCATTGCGCCGCATTAATAGTGAGTAATGAGTAGTCAAATCATAAGCCCCACATTTCCCACTGTAAGTTGTTGTGAAGAAGCAACCATCAATACGCTCTTCTTTGAATCCGCTCATACTACTCCATCTGTCATTGTTTATAGAGCGTGCTCGAGAAAAAGAGAAAATCTCTGGGACCAAGGCGACTAGCGATCGGCCTAAAAAATAGGATTGGTAGTTATAGCACGGCGTCTATTACTAGAGGAAATAATATGTACACACATGCATGCAGTGCTTCCACCTCAGGTAGACACATGCATGCACGCATTAAACCAAACACGTATAAAGTCTCTCTGGTAGTGGAAATGCATTGAGAGAAATGCATCATAATGAAGCGCGCCCTGTAAACTGTGACAGAGGGAGGAGTAGTATGAAGGTGCAAAACCAAGTACGCGTATGGCCAGTTGGTCAACGCACCTCCTCTTGGCATATCACTAACATGTGGGACCGGAGTGTGAGCAAACCGATCTCAATTGACGGCAAAATGGCCAACCCGCCGTTCCTTGAGAGAGACGAGGAGCGATAACACATAGAGGGCTCGCACGGAGGCCGCATGGAGGCCAAGATATATTCGAGCATGGTTGATCGATATCATCATTACATGTTGGCCTATCATTTTCTACCCTTCTCCGTAATAAATGTGTACTTTATCAAAGATTAAGAAAAATAAGAGTACAGAGCTCCACCATGCGGTTCGAGTAGTAGTAGTACTCGTACTACTAAACCTTGCGCTTGGTTGTTCGCCTCTTCACAAAGTCGAACAATGATGGTACTCCGCATGTTCGGTACTACATTGTATGCCTCTGGAAATCTGACACCGAATGAACTGATGCATGTCCACTGCCTAGGCGAGGGTACGTTGCATTAGTCAAAAGGCGTAAGCGAGCTTCACCTTGTCCTGCAAGCTTCTCCTCGTTCTGCGAGTTAACGGGACACACCAACAAGTAGTGCTAGTCCATACTCCCTCCTTTCCGGTTAACATGGCTTAATCTTTTTTGCGGGTAAATGAGAGAGCTTTATTCATATATAAGCATTCTTAGGACGATCAGCCAAGACACTGGTCACTAGGAAGCGAGGTACCCCGCAAAAAAATAAGTAGGAAGCGATGTGTTTCATCAAGCCAGCTCTCGGCCACATTCAAAGTGCAGCAAGCACGGTTCGCACAAAGATGCGTCGCAAGGTTTACTGACCTGTTTACATGCTGGATAACAAAAAAGAGGAAATATTACCGAGCGCTCCTATTTGTAACAGGATATGAGCCAGAACTAAGCGAGAATTGTGGCGAGTGTTCCATGCAATCAACTTCCATTATCACATGCGAGAACCCTCGAAGAGAACCAAATGTGTTGAAGATTGCTTTATCACATTTTAAAAATATAATAAGAGTGCAGGCACTCCTCCATCCGGTTCCTAGTACTACCTCTATAGACTATAGTACTAGTACTAGTACTAGTAAACTTTGCGCTTGGCTATTCGCCTCTTCGGGAAGTGCAACAATAATAGTACTACTACTAATATAGTGTATGCTTCTGGCAATCTAACACCGAATTAACTGTTGCACGTCCACGGCCTGAGCGAAGGACAACTTGCATTAGTCAAAAGTTTCTCCTTGTCCTGCGAGCCACCGCGGGCAAGCTTCTCCCGTCCTGCAAGCTTCTCCTCATTCGGCAAGTTGACGGGACACAACAAAGTAATGCTAGTCCATACTGCCTCCTCTCCGGTTAATATGGCTTAATTTCAAATGAGATAAATACACTGTCTGTCACTGTATATTTGTAAAAATACGGTTAGTGGACTTCATAATACGCTCATTGCACTCAATATATACATTTTCTGGTGTTTATACAGTCACTAGCTCACCCTGGCTGAGTATGTGTGTGCATGCACGTGTAGGTTGAGCACTTGAGCGTGACCGTGTGTGTTCTGTCGTGTGCTTGGACATGCATGCATTAGGGCGTCACACGCGTTTTTGCATCCATGTGTACGTGTGACTGTTGCATACACATAGGGGGAGTATGTGTAGGGGCCATTAAAGGAGCAGTCAAATCATAAAGTAAGTTAGTCGGAAGAAGCAAACATCATTTCACTCTTCAATGACACATACGCAATATAAAATGGTTGATATGGAGAGAAAAAGAAAACCAATATATATACACTAGCAGGAGCCTAAACTACAAGCCTGCTTGCTTGGGTTGCTCTCTTCACAAGCATAGAACGACGGCGGCCACACCGCTGGTCACATATCCGGTCTGATCCCGTAGCTGGGGGAAGGGAACAATGTTGTGCGTAGATGCGGTCGACATCGGCGGGGGAGAAAATCCACAGTTGGTGCGTCCCAATCGGGGGTCACCGCGCTATGGGGCCGATGCCGCGTCCCAACCACCCTTCTTGCTACAGCCCGACGTCCCAGGTAGTCCATCTTCCTTTTGGAGCCAGCTTGCTCCACTGCCGTAGCTCCACACATAGCTCCATCCCCATGTCGCTTTGCTGGTCGTAAAGGAATGAAAATGGAGTGGAAAGTTTATGTTTTTCCGGAGAAAAATGGAAACGGAGAGAAACCAATGTTTTGTTTCGTTGGATCACGCCATCGAATAAAACCAACGTTTAAATCACGTATGTCGTGTTCGTGTCTCACCCTCTTGCAGGGCTTGACCCCACATGGTCGCTCGGCATGCCACTCACCGCAAACCAAGTATACAATAACTTTCCCGCCTGCTTGTCGATGCATCGCGCCATGGAGTACTAGTACTACAGGAAGAGATTGACGAGTTTGGGAGGACAGCTAGCTGTAGCACGGACTCCCAAGAACTTTTTACATGCATGTGGTGCCCGGCTATTGCGACCTTTGAATGCGAAGCAGTTGCGTGCACCAGGAAGCGGCGCAGGCGACGCTCTCGTGGCCGGCGCCAGTGAGAGGTCACGTCCGCTCTGGTCGGGCATGAATGCGGCACTGACTGTTTCGGGCGGGAAGCACACGCGGGTGATGAAGAGGGTTCGGGTTGGTCAGGAGCGGCCGTGCCAATGGTCCGGACGCCCGCAAACAAGAGATGTTGTACGTTAATATTGCCGCGTATATAATTAACAATGTAAATAATGTACCAGTTTGACAAATATGATTGGAGATGGAGATGGAAATGGAATTTTACGTAAACACGGATATGCATGTCTATGTCTATGTGTGTGTGCGGGACCACTCTCGCGACCTGGAAGCGGGGGCGTGTTTTTGATCGAGTTTTCTTTCTTGGTACGTTAAAAAATTGTCCGCCAGTTTTTGTTTCTTTTTTACGGGAACGCGCGTATTCTATTTAAAACCACTGCTATGGAGAGACTGTTTTACTCCATTATAGCCTCTTGTTTGATAGAATTTCTCGCGTCTCGCTCTCTCACCCTCTCCATATCAAAACAAGATGATAGTGTCCACACTATCTCTCTCCTCATCGGTGGTCACAGATCCGGCCGAATCCCGTCCGCTGCGGGAGGTGAGGAGGTGCAGCGTTGACGTTGTCACCATCAGCGAAGGAGGAAGTCGATGCGCACCGTCCTCTCGGAGTCGGCGCTGGCGCGGACGAAGGTCCTCCATGCCCTTGTTCGCTGCCGTCGTGTGGGCAGATCCCGCTCGCCCGCCTAAGCGACATATCGCCCACCTGAGGTATAACTTCTTGCACTGGTCCAGGTCCCCAGGTCACTGCATGCGGGTTTTCTTCTATGCGACTACTCCCCAGCTCCCCATGTATAGTAGCTAGGGTTCGTCGGCTGGTCCAACATCACCTACTATTATAGAGGAAATGCCACTCAAAAAGTTGTCCTGATTTATACCTCGGTGGAGGTATACATTTTGTTTCGACAAAAAGTACATGGTGGTTGTGCGGTCATTGTCCATATGCTCCTATTGCTGGTACTAATCTAATACTATCACTGGTTAAATGAAGAAATGCTTTTTTTCTCGATCCTGGTTTAGTTCCCATCAAGATAATCATGATGCTTCTGTTTGTTGGTGTACTTTTCATAATTCTTATTGACAATTGAGATGTCGTTGTTAATCTTGTAAAACAAAGTAACAACACTATATCCCTTTTTATATTTCTGGAAACAGCGATGCGTATCTCCATACCCGGGCATGTCTTCCTCAATTTTAGTGGAACTACACAAAATTGGATGGCCATTACTGTTCGGCCTCACTGTTCTCTGCCACGTGGTTCTTCCTTCCTCGAGCTTGACTACTGAGAAGAAACAGACCATAGTGAGGATTTGTCGAACTTCATAGGTGCCTCACCCAAACTTGATGCCAAATGGATGATGCATCACCACGATGACCTATCGATGCTCATGGTTGCGCCTCATGGTTGCGTTGGCTGGTGAAGCTGATCAATTTTCAATGAAAAACAAGTTGTCTTCCATCAGTGCTCTTTGCTTGTTACCCACAAAGATGATATCCTTCGCCAGTTCACCTTGGTTGCAATCCACTGTCGGCTGTGCTTTTCTCTTTCACCCAGCGCCTGTGCGGGAGGGCCATTGACCCCTTGTTCCTCGCTGCCATACATAGTGTGGGCAGATCCGACCTCCCGTCGCATGCCTTGCCACATCCCGACGACCCTAAGGTATAAGTTTCTTTGAAACCGTCATTGGTCTAGCTGCATGCTGATCTTTTTCACTTCTGTAGTCGAATCTAGGTCTTGATTCAAAGAGGAAAGAAGGGTGCGGTGGGGTGGTGAATGAATCTAGGACGTGGTTCAATGAGGAAAGGAGAGAGGGAAAGTAGTATAGAGTAGCTATCCAGCCACTTTGTTGGTCGAAAAGGGAAAAAGGGCGTAACCCAGTACACACATCTGTAAGGAACCCAACTCTTTGTTGAAAAGGGAAAGAAACTAGGGTCTAGGGTAGTTTGTGCAGGACTAGATTTGCTGCCCTCGCATCGGAAAAAGTTTCAAAGAGAACAAATATGGGACCAACGCAGATATGTTGCTTGGCTACATACTCTGCATCGCCCATTTATACGTGTGGACGCACATGGTGCTGGTATGTCCCATGTCCCATCCACATGATCGTGCAGTGTGTTTTGAGATGTTGTGCTACTTGTATTGGTACCGTTTTAAATAAATGTTGAATTGAAGCTATTATATTTTAAGCAATGCCACTCTCAGAATTGACTACTAAACTATTTTAAGAGAATTTCTCTGTTAATATGAATCAATGCAACCGTTTTAGAAATGCTACTATCCTATACTTTGTTTTCCATCAAGATAAGGTAGATGCTTCTTTTTGTGGTCGCATGTTTCATTCTCCTTTATTGGCAGTAATTGTTTCCTTTTTTGCCTCTGTTAAATTAGGGATATCTATTCAACTTGTTACTATAGCAAACTTAAATGTCTCACCGGCGACTTTACTTGATTTTAGAGTAACTGCACAAAACGAGATTGGATTTCCTATTCGTGTTGGCAGATTCGTCCGTGATCTTGTGTGCGTCATGACAGGTTGGTACTTGCCTTCATCCACATGATCGTGCTGTGTGTTTTGAGATGTTGTGCTACTTGTATTGGTACTGTTTTAAATAGATGTTGAATTGAAGCTATTGTTGTAACACCCACGATGCGGCTATATCTCCCACGTGTCAGAGCATGACTTAGAGGCATAACCGCATAGTTGGCATGTCGCAAGGAGGGGTAATCTTTACACATCCCATGTACTGAATAAGAAAGAGATAAAGAGTTGGCTTACAATCGCCACTTCACACAATACATAAATATAGCATTAGATCATCCGGATACAATCAAGGTCCGACTATGGAACCAAAATAAAGACAACCCCAAATGCATAGGTCCTTGATCACCCCAACAGGGCTCCTCTATTGATTGTCCAGAAAAGAGACATAATAACGTCCTGGATCCTCGTTGAACTCCCACTTGAGTTCGGCCGCGTCCCTGCACTGGCATCATCGGCACCTGCATCTGGTTTTGGAAGTAATCTGTGAGTCACGGGGACTCAGCAATCTCACATCCTCGCGATCAAGACTATTTAAGCTTATGGGTAGGAAAAGGTAGTGAGGTGGAGCTGCAGCAAGCACTAGCATATATGGTGGCTAACTTACGCAAATGAGAGCGAGAAGAGAAGCAAAGCATGGTCGATAAGCTATAAAGATCAAGAAGTGATCCTGAAACTACTTACGTTCAAGCATAACACGAGACCGCGTTCTCTTCCTGGACTCCGCCGAAAAGAGACCATCACGGCTACACACGCTTTTGATTCATTTTAAATAAGTTAAGTGTCAGGTTTGCTACAACCGGATATTAACAAAATTCCCATCTTCCCATAACCGCGGGCACAGCTTTCGAAAGTTCAAAACCCTGCAGGGGTGTCCCAACTTAGCCCATCACAAGCTCTCACGGTCAACGAAGGATATTCCTTCTCCCAGGACGACCCGACCAGACTCGGAATCCCGGTTACAAGACATTTCGACAATGGTAAAACAAGACCAGCAAAGCCACCCGAATGTGCCGACAAATCCCGATAGGAGCTGCACATATCTCATTCTCAGGGCACACCGGATCGTCCAAACTTCCAGTAGGCCAACCCAGAGTTGCCCCTGGTGGCCACCGGCGGCTGGCAAGTTGGACCAACACTCAGAGGAGCACTGGCACGGGGGTTTAAAATAAAGATGACCCTTGAGTCCGCGAAACCCAAGGGAAAAAGGCTTAGGTGGGAAATGGTAAAACCAAGGTTGGGCCTTGCTGGAGGAGTTTTATTCAAGGCGAACTGTCAAGGGGTTCCCATTATAACCCAACCGTGTAAGGAATGCAAAATCAAGGAACATAACACCGGTATGACGGAAACTAGGGCAGCAAGAGTGGAACAAAACACCAGGCATAAGGCCGAGCCTTCCACCCTTTACCAAGTATATAAATGCATTAAAGTAAACAAGATATAATAGTAATGATATCCCAACAATAATCAGGTTCCAACAAGGAACAAACTCCATCTTCACCTAAAACTAGCAACGCTATAAGAGGGGCTGAGCAAAGCAGTAACATAGCCAAACAATGGTTTGCTAGGAAAGCTGGGTTAGAGGCTTGTCATGGCAATATGGGAGGCATGATATAGCAAGTGGTAGGTATCGCGGCATATCAATAGAGCGAGCAACTAGCAAGCAAATATAGAAGTGATTTAGAGGGTATGGTCATCTTGCCTGCAAAGTTCTCCAAGTTGACGTAAGCTTGATCCTTCTAAGCGTACTCAACGGGTTCCTCGATCACGAACTCGTCTCCCGGCTCTACCCAAGGCAAGAACACAAGCAAACGAAACACAATCAACCACGGTGCAATGCGCAAGCAACATGATGCAAAACATGGCATGATATGCGGGATGTGATATGCAATGCATATGCGAGCTTCAGAAGAAAAAGATTGAACTAGGCATCAACCTGGCAAACCAAGTGTGCTGCTTGAAATATGAGTAAATTTCGGTGGAAATCGATATAAAGATCGCCGGAATCGGATGCACGGTTTGCAAATGGCAAGCAAAACAAGAATGGCACAATTCTGCGATTAACAGCACGATGCCATCTAAAATGCAACAATAAACTAAGCTACTACACTCCAACATAGCAACAAAGCACATGGAAGTGATCTAATCAAGATGCTTGACAAAAGATGAACACTGAGCTATGGCTAAATCACAAAAGAGTAGGTTCAAACAAGCATGGAAAAAGTGCAAAAGATATCAGCATCACAGACTTAGTGAAAATACTAACATGTCAGGATTTAACATCAGGAAGCAATGTTTAGAGCAAGTAAACAACATGCTACAGGAACAGATCATAGCAATACAAGGCATGGCATGAATCTACTCAAAGCATATAACAAAAGTCCCTTGCTGACAATAAGCCAAAAGGGCACAGAAAATATGATGGCACCCATGCAAATATAGCAAGTTTCGTTAACAGATTCAGACTTAACAGAAAACTGGACATGGCAAAAACAGAATTACGAAGGCCTCTTTGCGAGCTCGATTCACTCATCACAAGGCATTGCATGACAAGATAAGCATACTACCAGAAAGAAGACATGATCAAGAAACTAACCATGGCAAGAACAATATCATAGCATGCATGGAACAACTGCAACTACCTTGGCAAAATTGATTAACATGTAAACAATCTGCCAGGAACATTTTATAGCAAAAGTAGAGCAAGATTGAGTCCTGCTAGGGCACTCCATAAATGCAAACAGGAGCATGGATGGATAGAGCATGACCATATATCAAAATCATCCTTACTGAACATACTCAAAAGAAGCACGGATCTCTCTGTAGCAACATGAACACATGGCATTAAAATAACAGTAGGGAAATGACTTAGTGAAATTCTAAGTCCCTGAAATCAGCAATATCACGAGAGCTACTTTGCATGCATGTGCTAGTCACCACAAAGATCACAAAACTACATGGCATACACCCCTGTGAATATGGCATGGCATAGCCCAAAACACATGTAGAGCTCAAGTCCATAGGAAGCACACAACAAATGTAGCAAAAAAGACAAATGCTCATAACCTGCTAAGTAACAGGAACTAACATTTTATAGCACTCTTGCATAAACAATTTGGGCATCAATATGGACTCAAACAAGCATGGTGCAATGGAACAAAATGAAGAGCACATCATCATGAACATTTCGATATATAGCACGCGCAAAATGGAGCTACGGACGAGAAGTTATCGCATGTCGAACAGTGCTTGAAAATGTTAGGGACTTGGGGGAAAACGGGGTCAACCTAGGGTTTCCAGATCTGGATCAGGGCACACAGATCGAGGTAGCCGGGATCTCACTGTAGACGATGGGGACAGCTGCCGGAGCTGGAGTAGGGTCTCGCCGGAGTAGTGGAGGGGGTCGCCGGAGTCGGGGCTAGCGGAGGAAGAGGTGCGCC